>NC_037686.1:28800048-29086120 GCF_003255815.1 Theropithecus gelada | reverse complement strand
TTAAAGCAGTTTTTTCCAATTCTGTGAAGAAACTCATTGGTAGCTTGATGGGGATGGCATTGAATCTATAAATTACCTTGGGCAGTATGGCCATTTTCACGATATTGATTCTTCCTATCCATGAGCATGGTATGTTCTTCCATTTGTTTGTGTCCTCTTTTATTTCACTGAGCAGTGGTTTGTAGTTCTCCTTGAAGAGGTCCTTTACATCCCTTGTAAGTTGGATTCCTAGATATTTTATTCTCTTTGAAGCGATTGTGAATGGAAGTTCATTCATGATTTGGCTCTCTGTCTGTTACTGGTGTATAAGAATGCTTACGATTTTTGCACATTAATTTTGTATCCTGAGACTTTGCTGAAGTTGCTTATCAGCTTAAGGAGATTGTATAATTACTCATCTCTTCTCATCCCCCTTTCTTTGCTACAAGGTCAAGTTGCTTTTTTTTCCCCATTCCATCTCAGCCAAAGTAACTTCTGTGTATCATTTTACAAGGAAACAAATAACCAAATAAATGACAAAACACTCGACATTACTGTTCTCATGCAGGGCATTTTAGTAAATGTCACTGGGAGTCAGCATAACTAAATTCTATTTACAATCCTATCTTTTCTTATTGCTAAAGTATTGTAGCTACCATTAGATCACACTGAGGAGTCACAGACTAATTGGTACGTTGTAAAATCAAAATGAAGTTTTTAAAAAATCTATGCTTCCCCCGCCTCTGATTCAATTGCATGTTTTGTCTTTACACCTTTGGTTTTTGAAAATAAAGTGTTCATTTTGGAGGAGTTTTAGATTTCCAAGAAAGTTTCAAACATAATCAGGAGAGTTCCCATATACCCTTCATCCAGTTTCCCCTGAAGTCAATATCTTACAGTACTACATTTGTCAAAATTAATGACATTTTTTACAGACTCATCTTTCCTTTTCTTTGTCCCATCCCTACAATAAACCATTTCTCTAAGAGCTTCTTTTATTGGAAAATGGTATTTAGAAACCAGTATCTGGGTGCTAGGTGAACTCACTGCAAGTGGGTATGACTGCTTCTAGGCCATCTCAGCAGACAAAGGTAGGAAATACGTATCATGTATATTAACACAAATCTAAAGTTATTGTTGTATATGATCACTGTAATTTTATACATACATTCACAGACACTTAATCCAGTCTATCACTGATGGACATTTGGGTTGGTTCCAAGTCTTTGCTATTGTGAACAGTGCCGCAATAAACATACATGTGCATGTGTCTTTATAGTAGCATGATTTATAATCCTTTGGGATGGCTGGGTCAAATGGTATTTCTAGTTCTAGATCCTTGAGGAATCACCACACTGTCTTCCACATGGTTCAACTAGTTTACGGTTCCACTAACAGTGTAAAAGTGTTCCTATTTCTCCACATCCTGTCCAGAACCTGTTGTTTCCTGACTTTTTAATGATCGCCATTCTAACTGGTGTGAGATGGTATCTCATTGTGGTTTTGATTTGCCAGTGATTGGTTTTGATTGGCCAGTGATGATGAGCATTTTTTCATATGTCTGTTGGCTGCATAAATGTCTTCTTTTGAGAAGTGTCTGTTCACATCCTTTGCCCACTTTTTGATGGGGTTGTTTGATTTTTTTTTTCTTGTAAATTTGTTTAAGTTCTTTGTAGATTCTGGATATTAGGTCTTTGTCAGATGAGTAGATAGCAAACATTTTCTCCCATTCTGTAGGTTGCCTGTTCACTCTGACGGTAGTTTCTTTTGCTGTGCAGAAGCTCTTTAGTTTAATTAGATCCCGTTTGTCAATTTTGGCTTTTGTTGCCCTTGCTTTTGGTGTTTTAGTTATAAAGTCCTTGCCCATGCCTATGTCCTGAATGGTATTGCCTAGGTTTTCTTCTAGGGTTTTTATGGTTTTAGATCTAACATTTAAGTCTTTAATCAATCTTGAATTAATTTTTGTATAAGATGTAAGCAAGGGATCCAGTTTCAGCTTTCTACATATGGCTAGCCAGTTTTCCCAGCACCATTTATTAAATAGGGAATCCTTTCCCCATTTCTTGTTTTTGTCTGGTTTGTCAAAGATCAGATGGTTTTAGATGTGTGGCATTATTTCTGAGGGCTCTGTTCTGTTCCACTGGTCTATATCTCTGTTTTGGTACCAGTACTATGCTGTTTTGGTTACTGTAGCCTTGCAGTATAGCTTGAAGCCAGGTAGCATGATGCCTCCAGCTTTGTTCTTTTTGCTTAGGATTGTCTTGGCAATGCGGGCTCTTTTTTGGTTCCATATGAACTTTAAAGTAGTTTTTTCCAATTCTGTGAAAAAAGTCATTGGTAGCTTGATGGGTATGGCATTGAATCTATCAATTACCTTGGGCAGTATGGCCATTTTCACGATATTGATTCTTCCTATCCATGAGCATGGTATGTTCTTCCATTTGTTTGTGTCCTCTTTTATTTCGTTGAGCAGTGGTTTGTAGTTCTCCTTGAAGAGGTCCTTCACATCCCTTGTAAGTTAGATTCCTACGTATTTTATTCTCTTTGAAGCAATTTGAGTGGGAATTTACTCATGATTTGGCTGTTTGTCTGTTATTGGTGTATAGGAATGCTTGTGATTTCTGCACATTGATTTTGTATCCCGAGACTTTGCTGAAGTTGCTTATCAGCTTAAGGAGATTTTGGGCTGAGATGATGGGGTTTTCTAAATATACAATCAAGTCATCTGCAAAGAGGGACAATTTGACTTCCTCTTTTCCTAACTGAATACCTTTATTTCTTTCTCCTGCCTGATTGCCCTGGCCTGAACTTCCAACACTATGTTGAACAGGAGTGGTGACAGAGGGCACCCCTGTCTTGTGCCAGTTTTTGCCCATTCAGTATTATATTGGCTGTGGATTTGTCATAAACAGCTCTTATTATTTTGAGATACTTCCCATCAATACTTAGTTTATTGAGAGTTTTTAGCATGAAGGGCTGTTGAATTTTGTCGAAGGCCTTTTCTGCATCTATTGAGACAATCATGTGGTTTTTGTCATTAGTTCTGTTTATATGATGGATTACATTTATTGATTTGCATGTATTGAACCAGCCTTGCATCCAAGGGATGAAGCCAACTTGATCGTGGTGGATAAGCTTTTTGATGTGCTGCTGGATTCAGTTTGCCAGTATTTTATCGAGGATTTTTGCCTTGATGTTCATCAGGGATATTGGTCTAAAATACTTTTTGTTGTGTCTCTGCCAGGCTTTGGTATCAAGATGATGCTGGCCTCATAAAATGAGTTAGGGAGGAGTCCCTCTTTTTCTATTCATTGGAATAATTTCAGAAGGAATGGTACCAGCTCCACTTTGTACCTCTGGAAGAATTCGGCTGTGAATCCGTCTGGTTCTGGACTTTTTTTGGTTGGTAGGCTATTAATTATTGTCTCAATTTCAGAGCCTGTTATTGGTCTATTCAAGGATTCAACTTCTTCCCGGTTTAGTCTTGGGAGGGTGACTGTGTCCTGGAATTTATCCATTTCTTCTAGATTGTCTAGTTTATTTGCGTAGTGGTGTTCATAGTATTCTCTGATGGTAGTTGGTATTTCTGTGGAGTTGGTGGTGATATCCCCTTTATCTTTTTTCTCTTGCGTCTATTTGATTTTTCTCTCTTTTATTCTTTATTAGTCTTGCTAGTGGTCTATCAATTTTGTTGATCTTTTCAAAAAATCAGCTCCTGGATTCATTGATTTTTTGAAGTGTTTTTTTGTGTCTCTACTTCCTTCAGTTTTGCTCTGATCTTAGTTACTTCTTGCCTTCTGTCAGCTTTTGAATATGTTTGCTCTTGCTTTTCTAGTTGTTTTAATTGTGATGTTAGGGTGTCAATTTTAGATCTTTCCTGCTTTCTCTTGTGAGCATTTAGTGCTATAAATTTCCCTCTACACACTGCTTTAAATGTGTCCCAGAGATTCTGGTATGTTGTCTTTGTTCTCAATGGTTTCAAGGAACATCTTTATTTCTGCCTTCATTTCGTTATGTCCCCAGTAGTCATTCAGCAGCAGGTTGTTCAGTTTCCATGTAGTTGAGCGGTTTTGAGTGAGTTTCTTAATCTTGAGTTCTAATTTGATTGCACTGTGGTCTGAGAGACAGTTTCTTATAATTTCTGTTCTTTCACACTTGCTCAGGAGTGCTTTACTTCCAACTATGTGGCCAGTTTTGGAATAAGTGTGATGTGGTGCTGAGAAGAATGTATATTCTGTTGATTTGGGGTGCAGAGTTCTGTAGATGTTTATTAGGTCTGCTTGGTGCAGAGCAGAGTTCAAGTCCTGGATATCCTTGTTAACTTTCTGTCTCGTTGATCTGTCTAATGTTGACAGTGTGGTGTTAAAGTCTCCCCTTATTATTGTATCTCTTTGTAGGTCTCTAAGGACTTGCTTTATGAATCCGGGTCCTCCTATATTGGGTGCATATATATTTAGGATAGTTAGCTCTTCTTGGTGAATTGATCCCTTTACCATTATGTAATGGCCTTCTTTGTCTCTTTTGATCTTTGTTGGTTTAAAGGCAGCTTTATCAGAGACTAGGATTGCAACCCCTGCCTTTTTTTTGGTTTCCATTTGCTTGGTAGATCTCCTCCATCCCTTTATTTTGAGCCTATGTGTGTCTCTGCACATGAGATGGGTCTCCTGAATACAGCACACTGATGGGGCTTGACTCTTTATCCAATTTGCCAGTCTGTGTCTTTTAATTGGAGTATTTAGCACATTTACATTTAAGGTTAATATTGTTATGTGTGAATTTGATCCTGTCATTATGATGTTAGCTGGTTATTTTGCTTGTTAGTTGATGCAGTTTCTTCCTAGCATTGATGGTCTTTACAATCTGGCATGTTTTTGTAGTGGCTGGTACCGGTTTTTCCTTTCCATGTTTAGTGCTTCCTTCAGGAGCTCTTGTAAGGCAGGCCTGGTGGTGACAAAGCATTTGCTTATCTGTAAACGATTTTATTTCTCCTTCACTTATGAACCTTAGTTTGGCTGGATATGAAATTCTGGGTTGAAAATTCTTTTCTTCATGAATGTTGAATATTGGCCCCACTCTCTTCTGGCTTGTAGAGTTTCTGCCGAGAGATCCGCTGTTAGTCTGATGGGCTTCCCTTTGTGGGTAACCCGCCCTTTCTCTCTGGCTGCCCTTAACATTTTTTCCTTCATTTCAACTTTGGTGAATGTGACAATTATGTGTCTTGTAGTTGCTCTTATCAAGGAGTATCTTTGTGGCGTTCTCTGTATTTCCTGAATTTGAATGTTGGTCTTTGCTTTGCTAGGTTGGGGAAGTTCTCCTGGCTAATATCCTGAAGAGTGTTTTCCAACTTGGTTCCATTCTTCCCATCACTTTCAGGAACACCAATCAGATGTAGATTTGGTCTTTTCACATAGTCCCATATTTCTTGGAGGCTTTGTTCCTTTCTTTTTACTTTTTTTTCTCTAAACTTCTCTTCTCACTTCATTTCATTCATTTGATCTTCAATCACTGATACCCTTTCTTCCACTTGATTGAATCCAATACTGAAGTTTGTGCATGTGTCACGTAGTTCTCCTGCCATGGTTTTCAGCTCCATCGGGTCATTTAAGGTCTTCTCTACACTGTTTATTCTAGTTATCCATTTGTCTAATCTTTTTTCAAGGTTTTTAGCTTCTTTGCTATGGGTTTGAACATCCTCCTTTAGCTCGGAGAAGTTTGTTATTACCGATCATCTGAAGCCTTCTTCTCTCACCCTGTGAAAATCATTCTCCGCACAGCTTTGTTCTGTTGCTGGCAAGGAGCTGTGTTCCTTTAGAAGACAAGAGGCACTCTGATTTTTAGAATTTTCAGCTTTTCTGCTCTGGTTTCTCCTCATCTTTGTGGTTTTATCTACCTTTGGTCTTTGATGTTGGTGACGTACAGATGGGGTTTTTATGTGGATGTCCTTTCTGGTTGTTAGTTTTCCTTCTAACAGTCAGGACCCTCAGCTGCAGGTCTGTTTAGACCGTTGGCCTGGATATTACCAGCAGAGGCTGCAGAACAGCAAATATTACAGAACAGCAAATGTTGCTGCCTGATCCTTCCTCTGGAAGCTTCATCTCAGAAGGGCACCTGGCTGTATGAGGTGTCAGTCGGCCCCTACTGGGAGGTGCCTCCCAGTTAGGGTACTCGGGGTTCAGGGACCCACTTCAGGAGGCAATCTGTCCGTTTTGAGACTTCAAACTCTGTGCTGGGAGAACTCTCTTCAAAGCTGTCACACAGGGAAGTTTAAGTCTGCAGAAGTTTCTCTGCCTTTTGTTCATCTATGCCCTGTCCCCAGAGGTGGAGTCTACAGAGGCAGGCAGACCTCCTTGAGCTTCGGTGGGCTCCACCCAGTTCGAACTTCCTGGCTGCTTTGTTTACCTACTCAAGCCTCAACAATGGTGGATGCCCCTCCCCCAGTCTTGCTGCCGCCTTGCAGTTCTAACTCAGACGGCTCTGCTAGCAGTGAGCGAGGCTCCATGGCCAGGTGCAGGATAGAATCTCCTGGTGTGCTGTTTGCTAAGACTGTAGGAAAAGTGTGATATTAGGGTGAGAGTGTTCCGATTTTCCAGGTATGTCTGTCACAGCTTCCCTTGGCTACAAAAGGGAATTCCCCGACCCCTTGCATTCCCAGGTGAGGCAATGCCCCGCCCTGCTTTGGCTCATACTCCATGGGCTGCACCCACTGTCCAGCAAGCCCCAGTGAGATGAACCCGGTACCTCAGTTGGAAATGCGGAAATCACCCATCTTCTGCATTATTCATGCTGGAAGCTGTAGACTGGAGCCGTTCCTATTCAGCCATCTTGGAACCTCCAATAATCGATTTTAATGTTGTTATTTGAAGGGTAAATATGGCTTAAGATGATGTGTATGAGTGCCAAGTTGACGAGGTATGGGCTGTGATGGTCTTCTTTGTGTGTCAACTTGGCTGGACTAAAGTTCCCAGTTACCCAATCAAACACTAATCTAGGGGTCGCTGTGAGGGTATTCTGTAGATGTGATTAAAGTCCATAAAATCCTAGGTAATCAGGATGTGGCTGATTCAATTTCTTGAAAAGCCTTAAAGGCAGACATGAGGCTTTCCTGAAAAATAAAAAAATCCCCCTGTGGATAGCAGCTTCAGCCTGTTCCTAAGTTCCAGTCTGACCTTCCTGATAGCCTGCTTATGGATTTCAGGCATGCCTAGCCAGCATGGACAGCTGTGTAACCTAATTCCTTGCAATATATCTTATATTATTTATCTCCTACTGGTTCTTTTTTCTCAAGTTGACTTGGATTAATACGATACTCCACCATACCACGTAACAAAGAAAGTCTCTCTTTCCATCAAATAGCCCAGGACTCAGGTTCAAGGTTAAAGAATTAAGGCTTGCACACACCGACTACCAAAGGAGACAACGCCAAATAGCAAAAGTAATGTGGAACTCAATCCTCTTCACCACAGGAGCAATACGAAAGACAAACGAGTTGAGTTCAATGCAAACATTTTTCTGTAGGATTATTAAAAATTAGCACTCTTTTGTATGTTATTCCAAGTTCTTCTGAGACGGCAACCACCTAAAACAAACCACCATAAGCCAGTAAGATTGCACCCATGTTCTCAGACACTTTATAAACAAAACGTATGCTCAGAAACACTCATTGTTTCTTTTCATCTATCTTCACATAAACTTTTACCCATCCTATCTACCCAGAAAATTCCAAAAACAGAAGAATGTGTGTTAAATATTTGCGTTTGTTTGTTCATCCTAAGTGTATCCAGTTGCGCTGAATCCCAAAATCAATTTAAAGAAACTATTTCCATGCAGTTAGAAAAGCAAATGGAAGCTATAGCTATCTAAAAATAAAAACTTTTCATGGCATCAAAAATTTTATATCCTTTCAGAGGGAATTTCTGGAATTTCTGAAAACAAGAATAAATTGACTTAATAATCACTTCTTAACCTTGCTACCTTCACTATTTACAGGCACATAAAAGTCTTATAGGCAAACGTGGTGTTTTGATAAAATGCTTTTGGCTTCCATCTATTTTGCCTTATTCCTTAACTCTCACTTCCTACTGCAAAATACCTAATGTACAAATATTTCAGTAGTATAAATGAAACACTGCAATACATTTACAGATTTTTTTTTCATTAAAAAAATCTTGGCCTGGACACATTTTATCAATTAGATCATAATATCCAGTAACAGCCTTTTGGATTCTACCAAAGATCTGATATAACAACTAAATATGCAGTCGTAGGCTGCAGACTAATCTCTATTTATTGGAGCCTGGAAAAAAATGCTGAAAAATAAGTGATTTTTCTTTTTTCTTTTTTTTTAACCGGCTGACACCTTCAAGTCCACTGTTTTTCTCTATCTCCTGGGAAATATAATGTTCACTATCTAAGATGCCACCTCTGGTCCACAGTGTGACAAGAGCTCATACGTTTCACATTGGAGCAGAATAAGCAGTTACTGTGTAGAAAGAAATCAAACTGTTCTCATTCCAAATAAATTTGGGAATGAGGTTATCAAAGCAAGCAGACTCAAGAGGCAATGAAACTTCCAATTCTCCAATCCCACCTATATTGTTTCTTCTAGGAAGAAAATTACTTTCAAAAAGATTTGTGTAAGTATGTTAGGACAAAGGCTGAGAACCACCAGTACTCTATCTATTCATGTGCAGCAGATAAAGTGTAATGTTTATACAATTTATTAACCAACTTCTTGTATTTAACCAGTGGTAGCAGCAACATTTTTTCAGGAAATTTCTCTAATTTCTATAGATAAGGCTCTCTACCCCCTACTTTCATACACATATGAGTCATGCCCTAGGAAAAAAGAATGCAGTCAGATAATCTAACATCCTGAAAAAAATCTATGAATTGCCATTTGAGAAAATATTTATCCCACAAATTATGTACTAATATAACAAATATGATTGAAAAATTATCTAGAGCCAAGAACATATAGTTATTACATACAAGAAAACTAATTCTTACCATATGCTATGCCATATATGAGGGTCAACATGTTTTATTTTTCGCTTTAACTGTCATCAATCTGCAATTAACAAATAATGTTTACACAACAGCTTGGGAGAACCCTAAGTAGCCTTACATTTCAGTCTATTAGCTATCATTTTAAAACCAGTGTCTGCATATGTTTATTGCGGCACTATTCACAAAAGCAAAGACTTGGAACCAATCCAAATGTCCATCAGTGATAGACTGGATTAAGAAAATGTGGCACATATACACCACAGAATACTATGCAGCCATAAAAAAGGATGAGTTCATGTCCTTTGCACAGATATGGATGAAGCTGGAAACCAACATTCTAAGCAAACTATCACAAGGACAGAAAACCAAACACCACATGTTCTCACTCATAGGTGGGAGTTGAACAATGAGAAACACATGGATACAGGGCGAGGAACATCACACACCAGGGCCTGTTGGGGGGTGGGGGGCTGGGGGAGGGATAGCATTAGGAGAAATACCTAATGTAAATGATGAGTTGCAAACCAACATGGCACACGTATACCTATGCAAGAAACCTGCACGTTGTGCACATGTACCCTAGAACTTAAAGTATAATAACAAAAACAAAACAAAACAAAAAACACCTGTGTCTGTGGCAAGGGTAGAGAAGTGAGGTGTCCTGGTATGGAATGTAAGAATTAAAGCTTTGCTCCTGAAGGCTATATAAGGCCATGCCAAGGCATGGAGAGAACAGGTACCAGACTGGTGATGTGCTAACCATCTCACTTATTGTTTACAATGAAAAAATGCATATGTTGATTTAATAACATATATTTATTAGAAATTTATATATTTTAAACTGTTCATTACATATAATTTTTAATTTCAATTTTTATTTTAGATACAGAAGGTACATGTGCAGATTTGTTATATGGGAATATTGTGTAATGCTAAGGTTTGGAGTACAGATCCCATCACCCTGGTAGTGAGCATAGTATCCAATAGGTAGTTTTTTAACTGCCCGCCCCCTCCCACCATAGTAGTCCACAGTGTCTGCTGTTCTCATATTTATGTCTATGTGTGCTCAATGCTTAGCTCCCACTTAAACGTGAGAACATGCAGTATTTGGTTTTCTGTTCCTGTGTAAATCTGCTTAGGATAATAGCCTCCAGTTCCATCCATGTTGCTGCAAAGGACATGACTTCATTCCTTTTTATGCATAGTATTCCCAGAAGTATATTTACCATATTTTCTTCATCCAGTCTACCACTGGTAGGTACCTGGGTTCATTCTATGTCTCTGCTATTGTGGATAGTGCAGTAATGAACGTACGAGTGCATATGTCTTTTTGGTAGGATATATACCCAGTAACAGGAGTGCTGGGTCAAATGCACTTCTAAGTTCTTTGGTAAATCTCCAAATTGCTTTATATAGTGGCTGCGTTTACATTCCCACTAACAGAGTACATGTGTTCCATTTTCTCCACAGGCTTGCCAGCATCTGTTTTTTTTTTTTTTTTTTAACCTTGTAATAATAGCCATTCTGACTGGTGTGAGATGGCATCTCATTGTGGTTTTGATTTGCATTTGGTGATGATTAGTGATGATGAGCATTTTTTCATGTTCGTTGGCCACTTGCATGTCTTCTTTTGAGAAGTGTCTGTTCATGTCCCTTGCCCATTTTTAATGAGATTATTTGTTTTTGACTTGTTGAACTGTTTAAGCTTACTATAGATTCTAGATATTAGACTTCTGTTGGATGCATAGCTTGTGAATGTCTTCTCCCATTCTGTAGGTTATCTGTTTGCTCTGTTGATAGTTTCTTTTACTGTGCAGGCACTCTTTAGTTTAATTAGTTCCTACCTGTTAATTTTTGTTTTAGTTGCAATTGTTTTTGGGGACTTAGCCAAAAATTCGTTGCCAAGGTGGATGTCAAGAAGAGTATTTCCCAAGTCATCGTCCATAATTTTTATACTTTGAAGTCTTACATGTAAATCATTCATCTACTTTGAGTTAATTTTTGAATATGGTAAAAGATAGGAGTCCAGCTTTAATCTTGTACAGATGGCTGGCCAGTTATCCCAGCACCATTTATTGAACAGGGAGTCCTTTCCCCATTGCTTGCTTTTGTTGGCCTTTTTGAAGATCAGATGGTTGTAGGTGTGTGGTTTTATTTCTGAGTTTTCAGTTACATTCCATTCATCTAAGTGTCTGTTTTTGTACCAGTATCAAGCTGTTTTGGTTACTGTGGCTTTACAGTATAGTTTGAAGTTGAGTAGTGTGATGCCTCCAGCCTTGTTCTTTTTGCATGGGATTGCTTTGGCTATTTGGGCTATTTTTTTAGTTACATATGAACTTTAGAATAGGTTTTTCCAATTCTGTGAAGAATGCATACATTCTTGCCATCTGCATACGGAATATATTCTAAGATTGATGATATGCTTGGTCACAAAGTAAGCATGAGTAAATTCAAAAAAATCGAAATCATACCAAGTACACTCTTGAACCACAGTGCAATAAAAATAGAAATCAATACAAAGAATATCTCTCAAAACTACACAAATATATGGAAATTAACTTACTCCTGAATAACTCCTGGGTAAACATCAAAACTAAGGCAGGAATAAAAAAATTCTTTAAAATTAATGAAAATAGGCATACAACACATGAAAGTCTCTGGATGCAGCCAAAGATTGTTAAGAGGAAGGTTTATAGTTCTAAATACCTTCATCAAGAAGTTAGAACGGCCTCAAATTAACAATCTAACTTTGCACCTAAAGGAACTAGAAAACAACAACAAAAAAGAACATTCAACCCCAAAGCTAGCAGAAGAAAAGAAATAAATAAAACTAGAGAAGAACTTAACGAAACTGAGATGGAAAAATCCATACAAAAGATCAATGAAACCAAAAGTTGATTTTTTGAAAAAATAAGATAGACACCCCTCCAGCTAGATTAACAAAGAAGAAAGAAACAAGATCCAAATAAGCACAATCAGGAATGACATATGTGATATCACAACTGATCCCACAGAAATATAAAAGAACCTCAGAGACTATTATGAACAACTCTATGCTCACAAATTAGAAAATCTAGAGGAAATGGATAAATTCCTGGAAGCACACAATCTCCCAAGATTGAATCAGGAAGAGATTAAAAGGCTAAATAGACCAATGTCAACTTCTTGAATGGAATCAGTAACAAAGAACCTAGCAACCAAAAAAAGTTCTGGACCAGAAGGATTCACAGTTGAATTCTACTAGACATATAAGAAGAACTGATACCAACTCTGCTAAAACTATTCCAAAAATATCAAGTACAAGGAACTCTTACATAACTCATTCTATGAAGCCAGCATCAGCCTGATACCAAAATCTGGCAGAGACACAACAACAACAACAAAAAAACAAACCTCAGACAAACAACAAAAAACAAACAAATCCTTCATGAATATAGATGCTAAAATCCTCAACAAAATACTAGCAAATCTAATCCAGCAGCACATCAAAGAGTTAATACACTATGATCAAGTAGACTTTCTCCTGGGATGAAAGGCTGGTTCAACATTTGCAAATCAAATATGATTCACCACATACACAGAAGCAAAAGCAAAATCCATATGATTATCTCAATAGACACAGAAGTAGCTTTTGATAAAATCCAACATTCCTTCATGATGAAAACCCTCAAAGCCTAGGTATTGAAGGAATATACCTCAATATAGTAAGAGTCATCTATGACAAACCCACAGCCAACATCATATTGAATGAACAAAAAGTTCACACCATTCCCCTGGAGAACTGGAATAAGACAAGGATGCCCACTCTCATCATTCGTATTCAACATGGTACTGGAATTTCTAAGCAGAACAATCATGCAAGAGAAAGAAATAAAAGGTATCCAAATAGGAAAATAATAAGTCAAACTCTCCATCTTCACTGGTGACATGACTCTATATCTAGACAGTCCTTAAGACTCTGCCAAAAGGTTTCTAGAATTGATGAGCGGCTTTAGTAAAGTTTCAGGATACAAAAATCCACGTGCAAATATTAGTGCCATTTCTATATACCAACAACACCCAGGCTAAAAATGAAATCAAGAACATAATTCCACTTATAATAGCTTCAAAGAAAAATGAAATACCTAGGAATGAATACATCTAACCAAGGAGGTGAAAGATACCTACAAGAACTACAAAACACTGGTGAAGGAAATCAGAAACAACACAAATAAATGGAAAAACATTCCATGCTCATGGACTGGAAGAATCAATATAGTAAAAATTGTCATACTGCCCAAAGCAATTTACAGATTCAGTGCTACTCCTATGAAACTACATATTATTTTAAAAAATTACATTACTAGTCATCAGGACATAGGTCTCATAAAGAGGATTTAGATAGTATTTACTCTCATTTGTTTTATCATTATATCTATTATGAATACAGAAAGGGATTCTGGTAAGACATCTTAGAGAATTCAGTTTTGTTTGTCTGTTTCTTAAGAGAGACAGAGTCTCACTCTGTTGTCCAGGCTGGAGTACAGTGGCACAACCCTGGCCCACTGCAGGCTCCGCCTGAGCTCAAGCCATTCTCCTGTCTCAGCCTCCTGAGTAGCTGGGATTACAGGCATGCACCACCATGCCCGGCATTTTTGTATTTTTAGTAGAGATGGGGTTTCACCATTTTGGCCAGAATGGTCTTGAACTCCTGGCCTCAAATGATCCACCCACCTCGGCCTCCCAAAGTGCTGGGATTACAAGCGTGAGCTACTGCGCCTAGTGTAAGGGGTGAGTAGGCAGGAAAATCTTGAGAAGAAAAGGGGAAAAGTTTATGTACTCTAAAAGTAAGCAAAGGTTTGTACCATTATTTTGTTCTTAGTGACATTTAATTCATTTTGAATTTTGAACTATACGAAACACAGGGAACAATTTTACAAAAGTATTAGTGAGATATAATTTATATATCATAAAATTCACCCATTTAGAGTGATTTTTAGGCCAGGCTCAGTGACTTATGCCTGTAATCCCAGAACTTTGGGAGGCCAAGGGAGGCTTGAGGTCAAGAGTTTGAGACCAGCCTGGCCAACATGGTGAAACCCAGTTTCTATCAAAAATACAAAAATTAGCTGGGCGTGGTGGGGCACACCTGTAGTTCCGGCTACTCGGGAGGCTGAGGCAGGAGAATTGCTTGAACTTGAGAGAGAAGTTGCAGTGAGCCAAGATCTCACCACTGCACTCCAGCCTGGGAGACAGAGCGAGAGACTGTCAAAAAAAAAAAAAAAAAAAAAAAGTGATTTTTAGTTAAGTTGACAGTTGTGCAAGCATCCTTACAACCTAATTTCAGATTATTTCTAAAGCCCCTAAAAGAAACTTCATATCCATTGGCAGTTGCTCCCAGTTCCCACTCCCAGCACTAGGCAATCACTAATATACTTCCTTTATCTCTGTATTAGCCTTTACTGGACATTTCATACAAATGAAATCATAGCATGTTTTCAAGGTTTACCCATGTTGTAACATGCATTAGTACTTTTTTCTTTTTATTGACAAATATTCCATTGCATGGATAAATGACATTTTGTTTATCCATTCACCAGCTACTGGACATTTTGGGTGTTTCCATTTTTCAGCTATTATAAATAGTGTTGCTATGAATATTCATATAGACATTTTTGTGTGGATGTATGTTACCTAGGAGTGGGATTGGCAGGTCACTTGGTAATTCCATGTTTAAGGGATAATTTATTTTTAAAAAAATCTTTTTATACTATAATTCCTTTTTTTTTTTTTTTTTTTGGAGACAGAGTCTTGCTCTGTCAGCCAGGCTGGAGTGCAGTGGCGCGATCTCTTTTCACTGCAATCTCTATCTCCCGGGTTCAAATGATTCTTCTGCCTCAGCCTCCCAAGTAAGTGGGATTATAGGCGCCTGCCACCAAGCCCAGCTAATTTTTGTATTTCTAGTAGAGATGGGGTTTCACCATGTTGGCCTCAAACTCCTGACCTCAAGAGATCTACCCAACTTGGCCTCCAAAATTGCTGGGATTATAGGCACGAGCCTCTGTGAACAGCCTTTACACTATAATTCAAAAGAACCTGAGAGAGAATAGGACATTTCCAATCCTTGAAAACATCTCTATTATGGAAGTTATGTAACATTCAATTAATAGCAAATACTTTTCTCCAGTAGTGCTCTTTTTTTTTTTTTTTTTTCCTCCAAAAAGACAGAGTCTCATTCTATCATTGCCCAGGCTGGAGTAGAGTGCAGCATTCATAGCTTACTACCACTTCAAAGTCCTGGGCTCAAGCAATCCTCCCATGTCAGCCTCCTTATTAGCTAGGACAACAGGCACACACCACCACACCCAGGTAACTTTTAGAGATAGGGTCTTGCTATGTTGCTCAGGCTGGTCTCAAATTCCTGGACTCAAGCAATCCTCATGCCTTGGCCTCTCAAAGTTGTGGGATAACAGGCATGAACAACCACACCAGGCCTAATCGTACTCTTACTGAATGTCTCGGAACACAATTTTACAATTTTACTGATGGTTTCTAGAGTGTGTAGGGTAAACAACAACAATCCCCACTCATGTTAATCAGTCATGTTGTTGAAGAATTTTCAAAGGGACATTGGAAGAATTTTCTCTTTTTGCCTGAGCAATTCTTTAGGCGAAAAGGTTAGTTGTGGGTTACAAATTGCAAAGAATTAAAGAGAAGTCAGAAAGAAGGGGGAGATAACCGGAAGAGAGTTGCTATGCCAGTTTTCATTGATAATTAGAAATAATTGTAAAATGATACTGCCACACTGATCTCCAAAATGGCTCTAGTAATTTGCATTCCTAGCAATAGTGTATGATACTCCTTCCCCACACTTTTTGATAAGATTAAAATTTTCAATTTTGCCAATTTATTGAGAAATGTTTTCATTTTTTATTGTTACATATTAATCATACATATCTATGTGATATCTTGATACATGCATACAATGTGTAATAATTGAATCAGGGTATTTAGGATATCAATCACCTCAAATATTTATCATTTATCATTTCTTTACGGTGGGAAAATATCAAATCTTCTAGCTATTTTGAAATATAAATTATTGTTAACCATAGCCAGCCTCCTGTGCTAACAAACGCTAGAACTTATTCCTTCTGTGTGTGTGTACCCATTCATCAATCACTCCTTACCTGCCTCCCACACCACCTTTCACAGCCTCTCGTAGCTAGCATTCTACTCTCTACCTCAACTTTTTTTAGCTCTCACATGAATGATATCATGCAGTATTTCTCTTTGTGTGCCTGTCTTATTTCACTTAAAATAATTACCTCCAGTTCCATCTATGTTGCTGCAAATGACTCATTTTCATTCATTTTTTACAGCTTAATGGTATTTGTGTATACATACAGCACGTTTTGTTTATCCATTCATATGATGATGGACACAGGTTGATTCCATATCTTGGTCATTGTGAATAGTGCTATAATAAACATGGGGGTGTATGTATCTCTTTGATAACTGATTTCCTTTCCTTTGGATAAATATCCAATAGTGAGATGGCTGGATCACGTTGTAGTTCTATTTTTGCTTTTTTGAGAAATCTCCATATTGTTTTCCACAATAACTGCACTAATTTCCATTCCCACCAACAGTGTATGGGAGTTCCCTTTTCTCTACATTCTTGCCAACATTTGTTATGTCTTGTCTTTTTGATAATAGCCCTGCTAACTGGGGTGAGATGATACCTCACTGTGGTTTTAATTTGCATTTCCCTGATGATTAGTGATGCTGAGTATTTTTCCATGTATCTGATGGCCATCTGTTTGTCTTCTTGAGAAATACCTACTCAGTTATTTGCCTTTTAGATGGGATTGTGTGTGTGTGTCTGTGTGTGTGTGTGTGTGTGTATTTGCTATGGAACTGTTCCTTGTGCATTCAGGATATCAGTCCTTGTCTGATGAATACTTTGTAAATATTTTCTTCTACTATACAGGGTTTCTTTCCATTCTGTTGATTGTTTCCTTTGCTATACGGAAACTTTTAATTTAATACAACCCCATTTGCCTGTTTTTGTTTTGTTGTCTGTGATTTTAAAGTCTTAGCCATAAAATCTTTACCAAGACCAATGTCCTAAAATGTTTTCCGTATATTTTCTTTTATCACTTTTATAATTTTAGGTATTATGTTTAACTCTTCAATCCACTGTGAGTTAATTTTTGCCTGTGGTGAGAGACAAGGGTCTAGTTTTATTCATCTGCATACAGATATCCAGTTTTCCCAGAATGGTTTATTGAAAAGACTGTCTTTCCCCAATGTATGCTCTTGGCGCCCAGTCAAAAGAAAGATGGCTGTAAATATGTAGATTTATTTCTGGGTTCTCTATTCTATTCCACTGGTCTATGTGTCTATTTTCACACTAAGACCATGCTGTTTTGGTTACTATAACTTTGTAATATACCTTGAAGTCAGGTAGTGTGATGTAACCTTTTGCTTGGTATTGCTTTGGCTATTTGGGATCTTTTGTGATTTCATATGAATTTTGAGATTTATATTTTATATATGTGAAGAATGTCATTAATATTTTATAGGGATTGCATTGCTCTGAGTAGTGGAGTCATTTTAACAATATTCTTCCAGTCTGTGAGCATGGACATCTTCCCATTTATTTGTGTTCTTCTCCATTTCTTTCAGCTTGCTTTGTATTTTCCTTGTTGAGGTCTTGAAACTCCTTGGTTAAATTTATATCTGGGTATTTTATTATTTATTATAGTTATTGTAAATAGGATTACTTTCTTGATTTCTTTTTTAATGAGTTCATTATAAGTATACAGTACTATATTTATTTGTCAGTTCTAAGAGTTATTTTGGTGGCGTGTTTAGGTTTTTCTATAAATAAAGTCACGTTGTCCACAGAGAGGGAATATTTGACTTCCTCTTTTCTAATTTGGATACATTTTATTTCTTTCTCTTGCTTGATTGCTCTGGCTAGCACTTCCAGTACTATGTTGAACATGAGGGGTAAAAGTAAGCATCCTTGTTTTGTTTCAGGTTTAGTGGAAAGACTTTCAGCTTTTCCCCATTTGGTGTGATATTAGCTGTGGGTTTATCATATACGATCTTTATTAAGTTGAGGTATGTTTCTTCTATGCTAAATTTGTTGAGGGTTTTTATAATAAAGGATATCGAATTTTATTAGATATTTTTTTCTCTGTCTATTGAGATGTCATATGGTCTTTATCCTTTGTTTTGTTGATGTGATATAGCACATTTTACTTTCCTTCAACTTTTAAGTTCAGGGGTACATGTGCAGGATGTGCAGGTTTGTTACATAGGCAAATGTGTGCCATAGTGGTTTGCTTCACAGATCATCCCATCACCCAGGCTTAATAGCCCAGCATCCAATAGCTATTCTTCCTGTTGCTGCCCTCCCCCGACCCCTGCCTGACAGGTCCCAGTATGTTCTCTCCCACATGTCCATGTGTTCTCAGTGTACCACATTTAATGATTTATGCATTCCTGGCATAAATCCCACTTGATCATGGTGCATTATCTTTATGATGTGCTATTGGTTTTGTTTTGCTAGTATTTTGTTAAGAATTTTTACATCTATATTATCAAGATTAATGGCCTGTAATTTTCTTTTTCTGTTGTAGCTTCATCTGGTTTTGGTATCAGTAATACTGGCCTCAGAATGAGTTAGGGAGAATTCCCCCCTCTTCAATTTGTTTTGAATATTTTTTAAAGAATTGGTGTTAGTTCTCCTTTATAAGATTGATAAAATACAGCAGTAAAGCCACCCACTTTGGGCCTTCATTTTGTTTGGGAAACTTTTTATTACCAATTCAATCTTGTAACTCATTATTGGTCTGTTCAAGTTTTCAATTTCTTTCTGGTTCAATTATGGTATATTGTGTATGTCCAGGAATTTATCTATTTCTTCCTTTCCAATTTGTTAGCATACAGTTTTTCATAACAGTCTCTAATGATTCTTTGTATTTCTGTGATATCAGTTGTAATGTCTTTTTTGTTTTGATTTTATTTATTTGGGTTTCTCTTTTTTCCTTGGTTAGTCTAGTTAGTTATCAATTTTATCTTTCCAAAAAATATAATTTTTTAAATTTCATTGACCCTTTGTATTTTTTTTTTCTAGCCCCTACTTCATTTAGTTTTGTTGTAATCTTTATTATTACCTTCCTTCCACTAATTTTGAGTTTGGTTAGTTTTTGCTTTTCTAGTTCCCTCTTAGCAGGGCTTTTGCTATATCCATAGGTTTTGGTATGTTATGTTTCCATTTTCATTTGTTTCAATAATTTATTTCCTTCTTAATTTCCTCATTGACACAATGGCCATTTGGGAGCATGTTGTTTAATTTTTGTACATTTGTACAGTTTTTTAAAGTTCCTCTTGTTATTGATTTCTAGTTTTACTCCATTGTGGTGAGATAAAATATTTCATATGATGCTGATATTTTTGAATGCTGAGATTTGTTTTGTGGCCTACTATATGGTCTATCGTGGAGAATGTTCTGTGTGCTGATGAGAAGAATGCATATTCTGTTCTGTAGTTGTTGCATAAAATGTTCTGTAAATGTCTGTTATGTCCATATGGTTTATAGTGCAGATTAAATCAGATGCTTCCTTGATGATTTTCTGCCTAGATGATCTGCCAGTGCTGAAAGTGGAGTGTTGAAGTTCCCAACTATTGTTGTATTTAGGGCTATCTCTCTCTTTGCATCTAATAATGACTCTTTGTATGTCTTGATGCTACAGTTCAGGGTGTATATGTATTTACCATTGTTATATCCTCTTGCAGAATGGATGCCTACACCATTATACTAAACTAATGACCTTGTTTGTCTCTTTTGATTTTTTTTGACTTAAAGCCTTTTTTGTCTGATATAACTATAGCTACCTCTGTATGCTTTTGGTTTGCACTTACATGAAATATGTTTTTCCATCCCTTCACTTTATTGTGTCTTTACAGGTGAAGTTACTTTCTTGTCGGCTGCATTTAATTGAGTTTTGTTTTTTAATCTGTTCGGCCAGTCTATAGCTTATTGAAGAATTTAAACTGATTACATTAAAAGTTGTTAGTGAAAAGTGAGGAATTGCTCCTACAGTTTTGTTATTTCTTTTCTGGCTGTTTTGTATACCCTTTGTTCTTCTCTTCCTTTTTTGTTATCATTATAACTTGGTGTTTTTTTTTTTTTTTTTTTTGTGGTAACATTTGGCACCTTTCTCTTTCTCATCAGTGCATATGTTTCACTAGTGACTGTTATACCTATGGATGTTTTCATGATGGTAGACACTGACCTTTCACTTCTAGATGTAGAACTCCGTTAAGCATGTGAATGAGAGTCATGAAGGATTCCCTCGGTTTTTGGTTGTCTGTGAAAGACTATTTCTCCTTCATTTTTGAAGGATAGCTTTGCTGGCTATAGTACTCTTGACTGACAGTTCTTTGTTTTTTGTTTTTGTTTTTTTCCCATCAGCACTGTGAATATATTATCCCATTCTCTCCTGGCCTCTAAGGCAGGGGTCCCCAGCCCCCAGGCTGCGGACCAGCACCAATCTCTGGCCTGTTAGCAACTGGGCCGCAGAGCAGGAGGTGAGTGGCAGGCAAGTAAGCATTACTGCCTGAGCTCTGCCTCCTGTCAGATCAGTGGTGGCATTAGACTCTCATAGGAACACAAACCCTATTGTGAACTGGGCATGCAAGGGATGTAGGTTGTGTACTCCTTATGAGAACCTATCTAATGCCTGATGATCTAAGGTGGACAGTTTCATCCTAAAACCATTCTCCCCACACCCTGGTCCGTGGAAAAACTATCTTCCATGAAACCGTTCCCTCATGCCAAAATGGTTGAGACCGCTGCTCTAAGGTTTCCCTTGAGAAATTCACTGTTATTCTTATGAGGATTCCTTTATATGTGATTTGATGGTTTTCCTTGCTGAATTTTTAATTATTTGCCTTTGCCTTTTGATAGTTTATAACATGCCTTGGGAAAAACCATTTTGGGTCAAATCTATTTGGGGAACTTTGGGCTTCCTAAATCTGGACGTCTAAATCTCTTGTAAGACTTGGGACGTTTTCAGCTACTATTTCATTAAATAAGTTTTCTATACTTTTGCCCATCTCTTCTATTTCTGGAACTGCTAAAATTAGAATATTTGGTCCCATTACGTGGCCCTATACATCACATAGGCTTTCTTGTTTCTATTCTTTCTTTTTTGTCTGACTGGATTATTTCAATGACAGTTTTCAAGTTCAGAAATTCTTTCTTCTGCTTAATCTAGTTTATTGTTGAAGCTCTCAATTTTTAATGTCATTCATTGGATTCTTCAGTTCCGGGAACTCTACTTGGTTCTTTTTTATGATACTGATCTCTTTGTTAAATTTCTCACTCATGTCATCAGCTGTTTGATTTCTTTGTATTGTCTGTATTATTTTGTATCTCATTGAGTATCTTTAGTATCATTATTTTGAGTTCCCTTTTTGGCATTTCATAATTTCCTTTCCTTGGCATCTGTTCCTGAACAATTACTGTGTTCATTTGAAGATGCTATGTTACCTTGCTTTTTCATACTTCTTGTGTCCTTATATTGATATCTGTGCATCTGGTGTTATAGTCATTTCTTCCAATTTTATGGGTTCACTTTTATAAGAAAAGGGTTTTTCCTAGAAATGTATTTATAGTGGGGTTGGCTGAGTAGGGTGCTTTGGCTGTGATTCCGGGTGACTGCAGTAGTGTAGTCTTCGTATTTTTTAGCTGTAATTAGTGTCAGCAGTATCTGATAGTTCCTCAGTGGCTTAGGCTGTGGTTGTCAGTGTAAGCTGTGGCAAGGAATTAGTCTTCATGGTAGCTAGATGAGTGTGCCATTCTCAGTCTCCCCAGTGATTTATGCAGGCACTGAGAGTATCAGGTCTAAGCAGGCCGTACCTTGAGCATCCAAGTGGCTTGTTCTGGTGCTGACAGTGGCAATAGTTGTTTGGGCAGGTAGACAGGTCCTTGGGCCCCTGAGCAGCATGTCTGGTACTGGCAGTGGTAAGCCAATCCTCAGGCCCCTAAGTGTTGTGTGCAATAGCCACTGGTGTCAGTGATGGGCTGAGCAGGCCAGTCCTTGGGATTCTGGGATATGTGCACATTTGCCAGTGGTGAACAGGATGGGTCTGTCCTTATGCCACTGGATGACATTTGTGAGTGACAGTAGTGGTGAGTATATCAGACCAATCTCCAGACCCCTGGAGATTGTGTGCAGGTGGCGGAAGGCAAAGAGAGCCCTATTCTCAGGTGCCCACAAGGTGTGCATGGGCATCAGTGGTGGCAAGTGGGGTGGGTCTATCTCCAAGTCTCCCAGATTGTGTGCACAAGCGCCATCAGCTGCAAGCAGAACAAGACTGCAAGATCCACAGTAGTAACACTGGCTTCAATTAGTGGGGTGGGTCAATCTACAGGCTGACAAATGGTATGCTAGAGCGCAAAGGTGGTAGATTGGGTGGATCTGTTCTTAGGCCCCTGGGTGAGAGTGTGGGCACCAGTGGCAGCAGGTAGGGTGGGCCTCTCATTAGGACTTCCTATGGTGCACTTGGCTGTAGGCAGCAGTGAGCAGGGTGAATTAATCCCTGGGCCCCTAGAGAATGCACCTGTGTGCCAGCAGCAGTGGGCAGAGTGGGCATGTCCTCAGATCTTCCAATGGTGCATGTTGGCAACAGCTGTGACAGATGGGTGGGTCAGCCCCCAGGCTACCAGATGGCATGCCTGGGCACTGCTGGTAGTGGGTGGAATGGGCCTATCCTAAGGTTTCAGATGGCATACGAGTGGGCCAGTCCCCAGGCTCCCTGAAGGCATGTGCTGTTCTGTGGTCCTGCTGCTGGAGGAAGCAAGGTTGCTGTCAGTGGCAGCATCCCTAGATAGGCAGCTCTCAGGCTATGGGGAGCGCATGCTTTGGCTCCCTTTGTCCTGGGGCCGCTTCCTTGGTGTGCTAAACTGCCTGTTCCCTAGGGTGTAGGACAATATGTGGACAACAGTGCTGGATATCTGGCTTCACTACTGGGTCCAGCCAGCATCATGGCAATTTAGCCCTCTAGAAAGATGTGGAGGGATGTCAGCAGGGTTCCAGAGATGTGAAGATGCAGGGGTTCTTGGGACCTAAGGCAGAATGTAGTTCGATGGAGGCTGATCTCCCAAAATGGCAGAGAGGTGCAGGTGCTTGAGTCTCGGGGATATGTGGGACCCAGTATCAACTCTCTTGCTGGAACAATGCTGTTGCATGGGCTCCAGGTAGCTGCCTATACTAGTCTCAGTGCCCGTAAGAACTGAAAAGCTCTCCCATAGCTAGAATTATAGGAGCCCATGGTGGGAATGTGGACCACTGGAGATCACTTGCTAACTCTTTCCGTATAATGAGGGCAGAACTTAAAGAACATGGTAGTGCTTTACTTCACTTTATTTTCCCAATGAGTTCTTCCTGGTATGAGCTGATCCTGGCCAGACTGGTGGCTTTGCTTCTCTCTCCTTCTGTGCCTCAGAGGTTCCCTGTGACTTCCCTGTTGAATTCCAGTGCTTCTCTCCAAGAAGCTCTATTTGACACTTAGTTATTTACTTACTGTTTTGATCCTTCTTTGTAGAGGAAATGAGTTCTGGGTGACTGTAGGTATTCATTTTGAACTATTATTTTTTTGCTTTGTTTTCCCTGATTAGTTGCGGAAGGTTTTACAGATTTATTATTTGGATTTACCTTTCTGAGAGTTGCCTATTTAAGGTAGTTTATCTTATTGATTCAAGAGAATGTCTATATTCTGGATGTATTAGTATTCATCATCTTCTGATGATTTCTTATTATACCTTCAACTGAGGTTATTTCAAGTTTATCAGCATCCTCCTCCCTGATGTTCTCCTCATTGCCATCTTTCTTAGGAGACTTCCTTTCATACTTAACTGAGAAAGTCTGAGATTTAAAAAATTAGTGCTCCAGTCAAAGAGACAGACATGCTCTAAGGTTTAGGGGCATCTGGGCACATATGACCTAAATTTAAATAATTATGACAAAAATATAAGACTATACACGGCTTCCAAAAAAATGTCCTAAAAGCCTCTGAGAAGACCATATACCTTTCAAAATCATACATTATAAGGATTTCAAGAAACTCTGGCAAGTGCTTCCAAGTCTGACAGTCATTGGTAAGCCAAGAATTCTCACATGGCAGGCCTTAATTATTTAATCTAATGTGAAGTTGAAAGAAGTAAAGACAATGAATTTAATGTCTATTTCATTCCACTTGCTATGTAAATGATGTTGTCTCCACTAACACCAGGAACTGGTAGAGATACATCAGGGGAGAATACTGTAGAGACTTGAGAAGCCTTTGTAGAATTATTAAACAAAAATGACCACTAATTTTAGAAAATACAATCAAGAATGGTTATGAGAATGATTCACTTACTTTGTACCTTACAGGCTCTTCGGCTTTAACACTAGAACTCCCTAAACAAAATTTAATTTCAAGCAAATTTTATTTATTTGGATATTTAAATTATCTTAGTATTAAAAATACTGTTTTTAAAATATTAAACTTACTCAATTAAGAATTTGGGACTAAAATAAATGAGATAATGAGAAAGTGAAAACTTTTTTTAAACTTAAGAGTTCATTTTGAGTTAATTATATACAATTACCAAAATCTAATTGCAATTTATTTCCTATTGTCTGTGGGAAGAATCACAGGCAAGGGAATTTACATTGCTGCCTTCCTGCATAAATGCTACAGAATGAAAATAAATAATACGTGAGGTCTTAACAACAAATAAGAGCAAATGGTAGGGCACAGCTGAGCTAAACCATTGGAAGATAATTATCACATGAAAGATGGTAATGATTTCAAAAGTCATAAGTTGTTTCTAAGTCCTTTGGTTTCTTTTTTAGTTAGTTTGTTTGATGTTAATTTATTGGTTATACAAAGATAACCCTTAAGAATGAACAGTTTTGTAATTTTGAATACTCCTATGAGATACGACCATTTTTGTACTTTTATATAATACTGAGCAATTCAACAAAAATTTTTATTGTTAAGAAAAGAAAAGCTACCTTGCTAAGTGCTTTGGATGATATAAAAAGTCACTACCAGGCAGGGCTCAGTGGCTCATGACTGTAATCCCAGCACTTTGGGAGGCCGAGGTGGGTGCATCATCTGAGGTCAGGAGTTCAAGACCAGCCTGACCAACACACTGAAATACTGTCTCTACTAAAAATATAAAAATCAGCTGGGCACGGCAGCATGCACCTGTAGCCCCAGCTACTCAGGAGTCCGAGACAGAAGAATTGCTTGAACCTGGGAGATGGAGGTTGCAGTGAGCTGAGATTGTGACACTGCACTGCAGCCCAGGTGACAAAATGAGACTTCATTTAAAAAAAAAAAAAAGAAAAAAAAAGAAAGCCACTACACCTTCAAGTACCTTAATAGTAGAATAAGGCAAATACACAAGTATCCATCATCTATACATAATATAAGGGCTATAAAAGAAACACAAAGAAAATATTTCTGGAAGAGGTAATATTTGAGATAAGTCACAAAAGACAAGATAGAATTTTGATAGGCTAGAGATAGGGACCTATCCTCCCTACCTCAAACACACACATACACACATATATATGTATCCTACCCCACCACACCCTCCTAGGAAATTATTAATAGAACATGGATACCTTTGGGGCAGAATTACTATGCTTACTATAGCTCTGATAAATAACCATTATGTTCTGTTAGATGAGAAAAAAGTGTTCAATTTGATTTGTAAAATATATACAGATGTTGTATATATTTGTAAGCATAAAGAAAGGTTTAGAAGGATACATATTAGAGTGCTAACCCTAATTCAACCAAGACAGTCAGGACAGACAACAGAATAGAAAATAAAAAATGACCGATATTTTCTTTTCTTTTTTTTTTTTTTTTTTGAGACAGAGTCTCGCGCTGTGTCACCCAGGCTGGAGTGCAGTGGCGGGATCTCGGCTCACTGCAAGCTCCGCCTCCCGGGTTCACGCCATTCTCCTGCCTCAGCCTCCGAGTAGCTGGGACTACAGGCGCCCGCCACCACGCCCGGCTAGTTTTTTTTTGTATTTTTAGTAGAGACGGGGTTTCACCATGTTAGCCAGGATGGTCTCGATCTCCTGACCTCGTGATCCACCCGCCTCGGCCTCCCAAAGTGCTGGGATTACAGGCTTGAGCCACCGCGCCCGGCCTCGATATTTTCTTAATATGTCTGTGATGTTTTACTTTTTACAAGAGAAATGTTGACATTAAAACTTTTTTAAAGTTCAATTAAAAATTTTTAAGGTGGTTTATGAAACAAAATTTATAATATAAAATTATACATACTCATGAATAAATAAGAAATAATAATACATACAAAGATTACCTCCAGATGATGAGATTATAGGTACATTTTATTTTCTTCTTTAGTATTACCAGCATATTTTTTCTACCATAAGCAAGTAAGAAAGTAAATCAGTAAAGACACAGATAAACATGAAACATGAATAGTATTAAAAATAAAAAAATTTAATTAAAAAATACATATCAACTAAGGAAGAACTATAATATCCCTACATAAAAAATATGAACATAGGAAGGAAGTGAAAATTCCACAAAGAAACACAAAGCATTAATAAACATAGAAAAGTATTCATTCGAATTGAATACAGAGTGACTGCAAATTACAAGATTCCATCTTTCTGCCTACTAAATTGTGAAATATGGTTTAAGTATACAAATAAACATTGGAGAGCTAATTTACATGACTGATTGAATACACATCTCTATTCTCTTCTAAAACCACTGAAGACTAATATTAAAAGAACAAAAAAGTTATAAAACCTATGAAGCTGCAAAGTGAAGACAGCACAACAGAGAAGAGATGTTATAAAATTTTAGAAGGCTGGAAAGCAGGTGTATCAGTTGAAACTCAACTAGCCAAGTAGTAAAGTCAAAACTGAAATATCTGCTACCTGGGGTTGAAAGATGCTATAAGCTGAAACATGTCAGAGAACTCCTGAAAGGCTCAGGGACTGGAGTAAGCAGGTAGAAATGCAGATGGTACTAAAAGCACAGCTGATTTAAAGTCTCTACAGCAGTGAAAAGCCAACGTGTCCTCCTCTATCCGTCCCCATTGTATGAAGACGACTGGAGGTTTATCTCCCAGGAGAGGCTCAAAAAGAATGACCTTGAACTTGGGGGCCTGAAATACATTCAGGGCAGAAATCCATATAGTTAAAAGGGAGATTAAGTGAAAGCCTATGTAACAAGTGATGAGCCCATTTTTTTTTACTTCCCCTGGCTCCCCACATTGGCATGAAACTTAAAAAATGCTTTGATCTCTTATTTTCACACCTGCAAGAGATTTATCCATAGGGAAACTGATCATCCCAAGAGAAGAAAACCTATGGATAGTAGCAAGAGTCCCCAATGTGCCTACCTGATCATGGTGAAGTCCATTAGCTGACAAGCTCTGCTCATAATATACTTAGAGCTTTTCATAGTTTTTTTATCGTTTTGCTTCACAGTATAGGTGGATCATCAGACATTTGTGGAAAAAAGCAATTTGAACTTGCTGAAAATAGACACAATTCACCAGGAAGAGATAAAACTTCAAAAATTATTACAAATATTCTCAGAGATAAGAAAAAAACATTGCATATGTAAAATGAGAATGGGTTTTATTTTAAAAAATGGCCTTTCTAAGAATAAGATGTTTTTAGAAATTAAGAATTATAACGCTGGGTGCAGTAGCTCATGCCTATAATCCCAGTTCTTTGGGAGGCTGAGGTAGGTAGATCACTTGAGCCCAGGAGTTTGAGACGAGCCTGGGTAACATGGTGAAACCCTGTCTCTAAAAAAAGCACACAAAAAAATTGGTTGGGTGTAGTGGCGCACCTGTAGTCCTAACTACCTGGGAGGGTGAGTGGGGAAGATCATTGAGCCCAGGAGACCAAGGATGCAATGAGCTGTGATTTGCCGCTGAACTTGAGCCTGGGCAACAGAGTGAAACCCTGTCTCAAAAAACAAACAAACAAACAAACAAACAAACAAAAAATCGATATGAAATATAGGAGAGAAAAATAAGAAAATCAGAGTTTATTCTAAGAGAGTCAACATCTCAGTAAGATGAGTTCTTGAAAGAGACAATACATTAGCAAAGAAAATTTCTCTAAATTGAAGAAAGCTTCCCAGTTAAAAGATTCTGCATGAATGCAAAAAGGTGTAACTTACGCATATCAGCATAAACTTTTAGAATTTTAGAGAAAGGTAAGTCCTAATAGTTGTGATGGGGAATAGGTCACATAAAAAGATCAAGACTCAGACTGCAACACACTTCTTAATAGCAATACTAGAAACTAGAAGGTAATAGAATACAACCTTCAATCCTTTTTGAGGAAAACTATTAAGTCAGAATGCTATATAAAGTTAAACTATAAATTAAACATGAAGATTGACTAAAGACATTTTTTCAGAGGTGTGACACAAAAAAATTACTGCCTCTGTACTCCTACAGTAAGCTACTGCAGAGCATGTTCTAGTAAGATGAAAGGGTATAAACCAAAAAGAGGATAGGATGCTATCTAGGAAAAAAGGAATATAAGATAGAAAAGAAAGAAAATTTCCAGGATGATAGGTAAGGAAATTTCAGATGAAATCACTAGACAAAACACCTAGATAATAATAAAGTTCATACTAGAGCAGGATTTTATAGAAGTCTCCAGGAAGGATATCTTGTAAACTGTAATTGGCAAACACTGTATATATTTATTGTATGCAAAGTGATGTTTTGATATACTGTATGTATTCATTGCAAAATGATTAAATTGAGTTGGTTAACACATCTATCATCTTACATATTTATATATTTTTGTGGTGAGAACATTTAATATCTACTCTCTTAGCAATATTTAACTATATGATATGTTATTATAGCCATAGTCACCATGTTATACAACAGACCTCCAGAACATATTCATCCTTACTGAAACTTTGCAGTCTTTGAGCAGTATCTTCCTATTCCAGCCCCTGCCCCTGCCTCCAACCCCCCAGGCCCTGGCGACCACTGATTCAACCTTTTTAGATTCTACATATAAGAGAGATCACAAAGTATTTGTCTTTTTGTGCTGAATAAGGCATTTTTAAACTCCAGAGAAAATAATTATACAAAATTAAATTTAATAATAATACATAGTTCAGCTGTGCATACAATATTTACAGTCTTATAAGTATTTTGATATAGATATATTGAGAGGACAAAGGGAAGGAAATAGCACATGTAGGGGTATGTTATATATGTAGACAGAAATATGGAGAGAGGGAGGACATGGAAAAAGGGAGAAAGAAAGGTAAAGCGAGGGAAGATAAAACGGAGAAAAGGAGGGAGCAGATAGTTATCAGTGAGAGCTAAATCATCAACTTCCATAGCAGAAAGTCAATACTAATAACTACATAAGTCTGTTATTCAGAAATATGGATAAAAATACTTGAAGGAACAGATAAAAGAGGAAACATCTACAACAGTCAAAACTGCTTGTTGGAAGAGGAACATCAGCAAGATGGCAGAATAGGACTTTCAAGGACTTGTCTCTGCCCCTCCCATCTCCCCCATCAGAAACATCAATTTGAATAACCATTCACCTACAAAAATACTTTTATAAGAGCTATATAAACCAGATGAGAGATTATAGCACCAGGTTGTAGCACAAAAATAAGAAGGAATGTATTGAAGAGGGTAGGAAGAACAGACTTACATTACTGGCAGTACCCTTTCCCCAAACTCTGGCAACACAGTAGACAGAGATACCCTGTATTTGGGCAGGGAAGAGAGGGAAGTGAGAACCAGACTTTGCCTCAGACGCTAACATCAGGCCCACCTCAGTAAAAGCTAGAGTTGGGCAGCCCCTCCTGGTCCCAGACTCTAGGCCAATACTACATAATGAGCATTCAGACCTGCCTCAGCTCCAGGTGGGATCCTGCTATTCCAAATTCCAGTCCTGCCTCAGATTCCAGACCAGCCCAGAGCCAGGTCAGTCCACAAAACCCAAGTTTACCCCCGCCCCAGTCTAGATTGGCATCCCTGACCTCCGGTACCAGGCCTGCCCCATGCTAGGTCAGTCTTTATGGTCCCACCCTGAGGCAGACCCAGGCCTGACACCACAGAACCCAGTGCTGGGCTGGCTCCACAGACCCAGGATCCAGGACCCAGTTTCAAGACCTACCCTTTAGCTCCAGGATCCAGATTGGTTGTTGCGGACCTAGCCTCTAGGCCAGCAATCACACAAAACAATTTGGCAATGTGAATCAAGGATCGTAAAAAGATTCATATATACTTTGTACTAGTAATTCCACTTACAGGAATCTATAACAAGGAAATAGGTAGAGATAAAGTTAAAACATTTATTTAGAGAAATGTTCTTCAAGGCAAAATTTATAATAGCAAAACCCTGTATTATCTGATAACAGACTAATAGATATATATTGAGCACAGTTGCCAAGCAATACATATTTGTCGAATGAATTAATGTTTTCACAGAGTATATAATAAGACCAGAAAATATGATACAGTGAAAAAAGTAACATAAAATTCTGTATAAGCATAATCCTTAATACTCAACATAGACTATAATACCACTCCAAAAAAAAAAAAAAAAAAAAAAAAGAAAAGAAATAGAAAAGAGCTCAAAAGATTATCTCAAAGCTGTAGGATTATGAATGATTTTTATTTTGTTTTTCATACTTTTCTATATTTTTCAAAAATTTATAACAGGAATGTACTTATTCATACGGTCACAAAACTGTATTAATCAATATAGAGTTATAAATGCATACCAAACATATCCTAAATATTTATGCCCTTAATATTCTTGTTTTCACTAAGACTTCAGGTTTACCTTGGTCCAGAGTCACTGCCATTCATATCCAGTTTGAGTTCTTGGGGTTTAGTAAGCTCTTTTTCAGCAACCACTTCTCTCGACTTAAACAGAGCCTGAGCTCTTAACCTGTAAAAGTTAATTTTAAAAATTTCTAATCTTGTGAAGCCTGATAACCTGAATGATAAACTCTGGAAAACCATGCTCTTTCAGCTAGATCCCCAGAAATTATTTTCCAATTAAAACTCAGTCAAAAATAAATGAGTTAAAAATAAATGAGTAATTCTTAAATATACATAAACAAACACAAAATGATTCATAGTAACTTAAATTTTCTTTATAGAAAAGGTAGGGAAGATTAAGTTGGTTAGAATATCATTTAAAAATTCAAAATTATAGACACTTCAATACGAGTACTTTAAATAAATGCTGTAGAAAGTTAATTCTTCCCTCTATTCATTGTAAGCAAGTGTATTGCAATCACTAGTGTCTCAACGTGAATTCTAGTAACTCTAACACTGACCCTGACCAACATTTATAGGGGAAGCATCCACTTCTCATACTGCCATTTCAAAGAATTAGGGGCACAGCTCACTAACCAACATATTTTCCCTGAGTCAAAGATGAATTCTTCCAAAAGAATTGGAAGACACTTTATCCATCAATGCTTACTTAGCCCTACATTGACATGTACAGAGGAGGGAAAGCCATTGAAAAACTCAGCAAAAAGGTCTTCTACCGGGAGTTTGAGTGTCAGTCACTGGTATCAAATACGTGACACTTATTTTCTTGTCTTTTAAGAAATGTTCTCTGGTTATCTGTAAAAGTATATTCTTTAACTATGAAATCAAACTCTGAAGTGTAAAAACATTATTAAAACAATATTGTCATTTTCATCATTGTCAAAAGACATTCTTATAATTCCAACTAACTGGCTGGAATTAATGTACAAAGTACATGGATTAATTCCCTAAAGGAACTTACAGTTTAAGACTAATATTTGGTGGTGACACATAGGTAGGCAAATGTAGATGCAAAATGCCCAAATCAGGGAATTATGAGAAAAGTGAAAAAACAGCAGCAATAATATCAGTCACAGTAGCTTCTACAGCAGTAGAGATGATCTTGATGACAGCAACTATGTTTAAGGAGTGCATTTTATATATACTATTGTACTGATCCTTACAACCACTCTATAACACAGTTACTTTTACCATTATCTATTTATAAATTACTAAAGTGATGGCTGAGCCAGGCACATAACTCTCTCAAGGTGACACATTTTTCACTGGTGAACACTGAATTTTATCATAGCTAGGTAGAGAGTACAAGTAATAAGGCATATTGTTACCTTTATAAAGGTAAATATTTATAATTAGCCTTGATTTTTAATCATTATACATACACTACTTTGCTCCAAAAATGATTTAAGGTGTCTTGCCACAATCATGAATAATATTCTGGATAAATCTTCTCTGATCAATCTGGAAAGTGCTCACAAATATAATACCCTTTCGAAAGCTGTTACTGACAATCATGTAGTAGCAAGGTGGCAGAACGAATCATTAATTACAATTTAAGTAAATGTCAATGTCATGCCAAATTTATTCTAAACTGACAAGCTTGTCCCAAGATTCTGAACTACTGTAACAATTCTGTGCTACTCATTTGGTATTCAATTGGATTGCCTTTCCAATATTTTTCTTGAACATTCTGAGCACTATAAACAACGGCTTGTGTACAGCAGATATTAATTCATGAGTTTAGTTGAAGTGAAATTCCCTGAGGCCAGGCGTGGTGGCTCATGCCTGTAAGTCCAGCACTTTGGGAGGCTGAGGTGGGTGGATCACCTGACAGGAGTTTGAGACCAGCCTGGCCAACATGGCGAAATCCCATTTCTACTAAAAATACAAAAATTAGCTGGGCGTGGTAGCAGGTGCCTGTAATCCCAGCCATTTGGGAGGCTGAGGCAGGAGAATCCCTTGAACCCGGGAGACAGAGGTTGCAGTGAGCCAAAATCACACCACCGCACTTCAGCCAGGGCTACAGAGTGAGATGCTGTATCAAAAAAAAAAATTCCTTGGGGCAGGTAAATGACAAGCTCAGTAAAGATATATAAAAGTTAAAATTATATATATATATATATATATATATATATATATATATGAGATTGTGAGTAATATAGGGAGCCAAGATCAAGTCTTGCATCTTTTAATATCCCTCACATAGAGTTTTGTGCAGAGTAGAGGGCTTAGTAAATATGTGCTCAGACAAGAAGAATGAAACTCAATTACAGAACACCATTACACATTAAACAATAAGGTGCTAATTTTGGACATATTCAATAACAAATTATTAGTTATGTGAAAAAGAAACCAGACCTAGAAATTTTAAGTAGTGGGATTTTGACTGTGTTATAATGAAAAGTCAGGGTGTGGATAAATGGAAAAGTAGGACAGAGAGATTTAAATCAGAGGAAAACGTAGAGCTTGAGAAAGAAACATGAATGATATACTGAAAAGATCCCAAGGAAACAAATCTGCCTTTTGGAAAAAAAACTTTATTTCTCAGGAAAAGTGGGACAAATGGGTAGAGAGGTAGTTCCAAATTATAAAAGGCTTCAAATTCTAGGTTGAATAAACATAACCTAATACAAAATTATCAGGGGTTTTTAAAATTCAGAAGTGGCACAATAAAAGCAAAGTCTTAGGAGGATTCATTTGAAATAGATATTCTTGTTATATGATACTAATGTGCAGAAGGTTGAATTTCAGATAACCCAAAAGTGATAAAATTACATAAACCTAAAAAGTAGGCCAGAGAGTAGGGCAACTTTCAGCCTAGAAATATAAATTGTGATACCGATTAATTAAATGCATAGATTTATGGTCCTAGTTCTGGGTTGCACCAGCTAACTATGATAAAACATGGTGGCAGTAAGCAGGAGAACTAGAGGTGAAAGCTGTTCAATTAAAAATGTCTTGGCGGGGTGCGGTGGCTCATGCCTGTAATCCCAGCACTTTGGGAGGCTGAGGTGGGCGGATCACTTGAGGTCAGGAGTTTGAGACCAGCCTGGTCAACATCGTGAAACCCTGTCTCTACCACAAATACAAAAATTAGCCTGGTGTGGTGGCGTGTGCCTGCAATCCCAGCTACTCGGGGAGGCTGAGGCAGGAGAATTGCTTGAACCCGGGAGGCAGAGGTTGCAGTGAGCCAAGATTGCACCACTGCACTCCAGCTTCGGTGACAGAACGAAACTCTGTCAATCAATCAATCAATCAATCAATAAATAAATAAATATCTTGAGTCTCTGTTTCTCTGGGCATCTCACTTGGATTTGGATTTTTTTTTTTTTTTTTTTTAATTATCTTGATTGGAAATAACTTTGTTTTAGGATGAGAGCAACATAAGGATACATGAAATGGCAGACCTACGACTGGGATGAATAAAGGCACCAGAAACCAGCATGACTAGTTCTTTTTTTTTTTTTTTTTGAGACAGAGTCTTGCTCTGTAACCCAGGCTGGAGTGAAGTGGCGTGATCTCAGCTCACTGCACTGCAACCTCTGCCTCCTGGGTTCAAGCAATTCTCCTGCCTCAGCCTCCCGAGTAGCTGGGATTACAGGTGTCTGCCACCACGCCCAGCTAAGTTTTATATTTTTAGTAGACACGGAGTTTCACCATGTTAGCCAGGATGGTCTCGATCTCCTGATCTCATGATCCACCCGCCTGGGCCTCCCAAAGTGCCAGGATTACAGGTGTGAGCCACTGCGCCCGGCCAAGCATGACTAGTTCTAAAGGTGGCCAGTGTTACAGCTGGGTACTGTCTGATAGTTTGGATATATTTCCTTCACAAAGGCTAACCAAGAAGACTGAAAATGACCCAAAGTAAATAAAGTAAAACATTGGGGCTCCTAAAGCCAGAAAGCAAATAACTCTTTCCAAGGATAATACCCATCTAACCAAAAGGTTGCATTGTAGTCAAATACCAACCACTTTCTTTCTTTTTTTTTTTTTTTTTTTGAGACGGAGTCTCGCTCTGTCGCCCAGGCTGGAGTGCAGTGGCCGGATCTCAGCTCACTGCAAGCTCCGCCTCCCGGGTTTACGCCATTCTCCTGCCTCAGCCTCCCGAGTAGCTGGGACTACAGGTGCCCGCCACCTCGCCCGGCTAGTTTTTTGTATTTTTTTTAGTAGAGACGAGGTTTCACCGTGTTAACCAGGATGGTCTCGATCTTCTGACCTCGTGATCCGCCCGTCTCGGCCTCCCAAAGTGCTGGGATTACAGGCTTGAGCCACCGCGCCCGGCCAGCCAACCACTTTCAAGTAAAGGAACTCAATACATGAGATGAGAACATGGTCAGCTTAAACTGACAATTAGCATAGAGAGATCCGGGTTCCAGAAAGATCTCAAGCTATTTTATGTGAGTAGTTTTCCAGATGGTATACGTTTTTATAATTTAAAAAAGTAACAAATTTCAAAGGTAATAACAGAAAACAGGCATTCTCTGCCTATCACCAAAGTATACTGTGAACCTTCCTGGTCATTTTGCTTTCTTAAGTACTTTTGTTCAATCCACAAAAATCTAATGTTTGAATAAAAAATAATAAAATATAACTTGATAAAATTTAATTCACACAGTTTCTGGATAAATGAAATTAGAAGAAAATTAGAAACCATTAGACTTATTGAGCTGTTTTTTTTGTTTGTTTGTTTGTTTGTTTTTGAGACAGAGTCTTGCTCTGTCACCAAGGGTGGAGGTGCAGTTGGTGCAATCTCAGCTCACTGCAACCTCCACCTCCCGCATTCAAGCAATTCTCATGCCTAAGCCTTCTAAGTAGCTAGGATTACAGGCGCCCACCACCACACCTGGCTAATTTTTGTATTTTAGTACATACAGGGTTTCACCATGTTGGCTAAGCTGGTCTCAAACTCCTGACTTCAGGTGATCCACTCGCCTTGGCCTCCCAAAATGCTGGAATTACAGGCATAAGCCACCATGCCCGGCCTGAACTTTTACATATGTATTTGCTTTCCATTATTTAATAAAAATCTCTAGGGACTTACAGTTCTGAGACGTGATGAAATAGCTGCACTTCCCTCTACCCCTGTACAACTAAAAATCTTAGACATTATACTTGAAACAAACATAAGGATACTGTAAAGGGTAAGAAACGGAGGCCAGAAAAACAACAACATGGTGAGTTTCCTGGGCTTTGTTTTTACCTTGGAAATCTTGCATGTGGGAGAAGCTGGCAACCTAGAAACTCTAAAGTCATAGAGGAAAAAATAGACTGCTTTCTCTGTCTAAAGGATCAGGAAAGGAGCAGTCTATATTGACAGAAAATTTTTAGACAATAACTGTCCTACTGCAGCCAAACATCATGGGAAAAACTGTGGTCTCACTTCCCTCATTCCCACCAGCAAAGGTCCACTGGGAGGCTAGACTTCCATTTTCCAATGGTTCAATGAGACATCTTAAATCTTCACTGGGGTGGTGTTAGACAGCCAAGATCAGTATCTCACACCATAAACTGAAAATGTCCAGAATGCAATAAAAATCACTCATCATACCACAAATGGAGATAATCTCAACTAGAATAAAAAGACAACCAGCAGAAACTAGTGTCAAGATGACATAAATGTTGGCATTATCTGATAAGAACAGTAAAGCATGCATCATAAAAATGCCTCAAAGGCACTTATGAATATGCTCTTTGAAAGGAAAAGAACAGAAAGTCTCTGAAAATAAAGAGAAAACATAAAGAAGAACTAAGTGGAAATTTTAGCTCTGGAAAAAAGATAACTGAAAAAGACAATAAGTAAAATTTAAAAACTCAATGGACTGGCTCAAAAACAGAATGAAGAGGACAAATGAAAGAACCAGAAATTTGAGAATAGAACAAGAGAAATTGCACAATCTGAACAACAAAGAGAAATAGACTAAATACACACAAAAAAGCCTAAACAGAATGTCAGAGACATGTGGAACATTTTAATAGTTGCCATTCTGACTGGCATGAGATGGTATCTCACTGTGGTTTTGATTTGCATTTCTCTAATAATCAGTGATATTGAGTTTTTTTCCATATATTTGTTGGCCACATAAATGTCTTCTTTTGAGAAGTGTCTGTTCATATGCTTTGCCTACTTTTTGATGGAGTTGTTTTTTTCTTGTAAATTTGTTTAAGTTCCTTGTAAATTCTGGATATTAGACCTTTCTCAGATGGGTAGATTGCAAAAATTTTCTCCCGTTCTGTAGGTTACCTGTTCACTCTGATGACAGTTTCTTTTGCTGTGCAGAAGCTCTTTAGTTTAATTCGATCCCATGCGTCAATTTTGGCTTCTGTTGCAATTGCTTTCGGCATTTTCATCATGAAGTCTTTGCCCATGCCTATATCGCAAATGGTATTGCCTAGGTTTTCTTCTAGGGTTTTTATGGTGTTGGGTTTTACATTAAGTCTTTAATCCATCTTGAGCTAATTTTTGTCTAAGGTGTAAGGAAGGGGTCCAGTTTCAGTTTTCTGCATATAGCTAGCCAGAGATCATGTCCTTTGCAGGAACGTGGATGAAGCTGGAAGCCATCATCTTCAGCAAACTAACACAGGAACAGAAAATCAAATCCCACATGTTCTCACTCATAAGTGGGAGTTGAACAGTGAGAACACATGGACACAGGGAGGAGAACAACACACACCAGAGCCCACTGGGGAGTCGGAGGCAAGGAGAAGGAACTTAGAGAATGGGTCAATAGGTGCAGCAAACCACCGTAGCACCCGTATACCTATGTAACAAACCTGTACACTCTGCACACATATCCCGGAACTTAAAGTAAAATTTTAAAAAAATGTGGAGCCATAACAAAAGACTGTAAATTTATGCCATTAGCTAGCCAGAGGAGGGCATGGGGTTCAAAAAGTATTAGAAAAAAAAATTAGAGAAAAATTCCTAAATTTGACAAAAGACACAAAACTATAAATCAAGAAGCTGATCAAAGTTTTTATAGGATAAAGAAATCCATGTGAAGACATATCACAGTGAAATTTCTTAAAACTAAAGACAAAAAAATCTTTAAAAAGCAAAAGAGAATTAATTACATTTTATGTATAGAGAAAAATAATGCAAATGACTGTGGAAAACATCGGGGGCAGAAGAAAATGCCACATTATTCAAGTGCTGATAGAAAAGAAAAAAAGCAACCCTGTCAACTCAGAATCCTATATTCAGCAATGGTAATATCCTTTAGAAATGATGTAAAAATGAGAACATTTTCATATGAAGCAAAACTACTGCAGGCTTACCCTAAAGAACAGTTAAACAGAGCTCTAAAAACAAAACAACAAAACAAAAGATAAAAGAGGAAATCTTGGAACATCAGGAAGGAAGAACAATAGAAAAAAATAGAAATACAGATAAATATAATAGATTTTTTTCTCTTCACTTTTCTAAATTACTCTAACTTATTTTAAATTTGATGATTTAAACAAAAATTATAATATTTTATGATGTGGTTCTTAATGAGAGACTCTAGGTTTTTTTGGGTTTAGTCTATTTCTGTTGTTCAGATTGTAAAATTTCTCTTGTTCTGTTCTCAGTGAGAAACTCTTTAAGACAATTATAAATGGGGGAGGGTAAGGGAACTTAAAGGGAGATCAAATTTCTACATTTAATTTAAACTGATAAAATATGACACCAACAGACTTTGATAAGTTATGTGTGTATAACAGAATATTTAGAGCAACCAATAAAACAAATCTATTCAAAGAAATATACTCAAAAACACTACAGTGGTTTTTTGGTATCCTCAGGGGATTCTCCCATACCAAAATCCCATGGATTTGCTCACGTGATGTGTATGTATATATAATCTTTGCACATCATCTGGTATAATTTAAATCATCTCTACATTACTTATAATACTGGTAATACCTACTATAATGTCAATGCTATGTAAATATTTGCTATACTATATTTTTTATTTATAATAGTTTTATTGTTGCATTATTTATTGCTCCCAAATATTTTCAATCCACAGTTGGTTGACTCCAGGGATATGGAGGGCCAACTATATGGGAAATCATATACAATTTACATTAAAAGTAAGTGTCTGGGCCGGGTACGGTGCCTCATGCCTGTAATCCCAGCACTTTGGAAGGCTGAAGTAGGCAGACTGGTTGAGCCTAGCAGCTCAAGACCAGCTTGAGCAAAATGGTGAAACCCCATCTCTACAAAAAACACAAAAATTAGCTGGGCATGGCAGCACACGCCTGTAGTTCCAGCTACTCAGGAAACTGAGGCAGGAGGATCACCTGAGCCCAGGAGGTCAAGGCTGCAGCAGTGAGCCGTGATCATGCCACCGCACTCCAGCATGGGCAACAGAGTGAGAGCCTGTCAAACCAAAAAAAAAAAAAAATCAAAAGAAAAAAGTAAATTTCTGAACATGACATACCAATTAAAAGAAACTGGCTGACTTAAATAAATGCTGTGTCTAAGAAACTGAATTCAAAATCACAACATACATATGGTGAAAGTAAAAGGATGGAAGAACACATATCTTGAAAACCTTAATAAAATGAAAGTAAGAATGGCTATATTAATATCGGGTAAAGGAGACTTTAGATAAAAAAAGATTACGAGGTAGGTGGATCACCTGAGGTTAGCAGTTAGAGACGAGCCTGGCCAACACGGTGAAACCCCATTTCTACTAAAAAATATATATACATACATATAAACTAGCCAGACATGGTAGTGGGCGCCTGTAATCCCAGCTATTCGGGAGGCTGAGGCAGGAGAATTGCTTGAACCCAGGAGACGGAGGTTGCAGTGAGCCAACACAGTGCCACTGCACTCCAGCCTCGGTGACAGAGTGAGACTCCGTCACAAAAAAAAAAAAAAAAAATTGGGACCGAGAAAGACATTACATAGTGACAAGATGGTCGACCTGCCAAGAAGACATAGCAAATTTAAATGCATAAGCAGCAAAGAACAGAGGTATAAATATTTAAAACAAATACTAATAGAACTAATAGGAAAAATAGATAATAGATATATCATAATTGTACCTGGAGATTTCAAAACCCCTCTGTCAATAAGTGATAGAAGTAGGTAGAAAATCAGCAAGAACATAGAAGAATTCAACAATACTGTCAAATAATAGGATCTAATTTACAGAACACTCCACCCAACAGCAGAATATATATTCTTTTCAAACATCGTGGAACATATATCAAGACAGAACATGCCCTAGGGTCCTTAAACTTCAATGAGTCTGAAAGAATGAAAATTATACAGTGTGTTATGTGAGCACAGTGGTATCAAACTAAAAATCAGTAACAGAAATAAAACAGGAAAATCTTTAAGAACTTGGAAACTAAATATAGCACTTCTAAATAACCCATGGGTCAAATAGGAAGTTTCAAAAGATACCCCCAAAAAAACTGAATTGGATAAACATGAAAATGCAACATATCAAAATTTGTGGGACACAGCTGAATCAGTGCCAAGAAGGGAATTTAGAGCACTAAATGCTTCCAGTAGAAAAGTGAAAAAGTCTCAAACCAATATGCTTTCATCTTAACAAATTAGGAAAAAAGAAGAGCAAAGTAAATTTAAAGCAAGCAGAAGGAAGAAAATAATAAAGAGCAGAAACCAATGAAATTGAAAACAGAAAAATAACAAAAACTAAATGAAACAAAAAGCCAGTTATTTGAAAGATAATTAAAATGAACAAACCTGTGGCAAGGTAGATTATCCAATAGATAATTTGAATAGCCTTGTAAGTATAAAGGAAATTAAACTTGGAATTTACAGTCTCAAAAAATAAATCTCCAGGTCCAGATGGTTTCACTGGAGAATTCTACTAAACATTTAAGGAAGAATTAACACCAATTCTACACAATCTTTTCCAGAAAGCAGAAGCAGAGTAAACATGTCCCAACTCATTTTATGAGGCCTGCATTACCTTGATACCGAAACAAGACAAGGACAAAGCAGGGTGGGGGGGAATAGGAAACCAACAGAACAATATCCCTCATCAAAACTAATGCAAATAGGCCAGACACAATGGCTCACGCTTGTAATCCCAGCTACTCAGGAGGCTGAGGCATGAGAATCCCTTGAACCCAGCAGGTAGAGGTTACAGTGGGCTAAGATCACGCCACTGCACTCCAGCCTGGGTGACAGAGCAAGACTCTGTCTCAAAAAAAAAACCAAAACAAAACTGATGCAAATATTCTCAACAAATATTAGTAAATGGAATTCAGTAACATTTTTAAAATCATACATTATGACCGAGTGGGGTTTAATTTCAGGGATGCAAGGCTGGTTTAATATTTAAAAATCTATGTAATTCACCATATTAACAGGGCAAATAAGAAAAGCACATGATCATAAAATATACTTGACAAAATTCATAAAAGGTATTTGACAAAATTCAACATCTATCTATGATAAAACTTTATATAATCCATAACAGATAAATTGGACTTTATTAAAATTAAAAATTTTTGCTCTATGAAAGATCCTGTTAAGCAATTGAAAAGGCAGAGTCAGGAGCAGTGGCTCAAACCTGTAATTCCAGCTCTTTAGAAGGCTGAGGCAGGAGAATTGTTTAAGTTCAAGACCAGTCTGGGCAACAGTGAGAACCTGTCTCTACCAAAAGAAAAAACAATTAAAGATAAACAAGAAAAGACAAGCTACAGACTGGGAGAAAATATTTGCTTCTCACATATCTGACAAAGGACTTATATCTAGATATATGAAGAACTCTCCAAACAGCAAAACACCCAAATGATCCAATTAGAATATGGGCAAAGCTGAAGAGAGAATTTACTGAAGAAGATAGGAGGGCAAACAAGCACACACACAAAAAGATGTTCAACATCATTAGCCATTAGTGAAATGCAAATTAAGACTGCAATGAAATGTCACTATACACATATTAGAAGAGGTAAAATAAAAATTAATGACAATACCAAATGTCAATAAGGATGTGGAGAAAAGAAACACTATATAATAACAAAATAGCAATTTAGCTTTTCAAGCACTGTTCTTAGGAAGAATTGTTAAGGGAAGAACAGCCCACATGTGGATAGGTTTATGAGAGTTTGTCATTCAACAGGTCATGCTTCATGGCCAGAAAGGGTTAAATTTAGAAGACTCCCATCACTTGTTATATTTTATATTATGGCAGGTAGACATAAATTTGGAATGATGACAGCTAATCTCACTGCTTTACAATCTAATTCCACACCCCGAAATCTCAAGCTTTTACTTAATGCCTAATATTGTCCACAATGATATCAAACAGCAAAGGATTCTGCATAATGGTAAGATCATTTTAAAATGTCTTTGGAACCCAGCAAAAATTACACCAGACTGCTCAGAAATAGATATTCTAAGCTATCAGTTTGGAAGACAAGGTAATCTTTGAAGTCTTTCAAAGAATAAAGGGGAATTTACTTAGTAGACATAATTGATATGCATCTTGAGCAAGCCAAGATCCAGAAGAACCTCTGGTTCTACGTATCTGCTATAGTAATACAGCAATTTTACACTGTGTTCTCCAAACTACAGACATTGTTAAAAGAAGAGGCAGGACTCGGCCAGGCACGGTAGCTCACGCCTGTAATCCCAGCACTTTGGAAGTTCTAAGCAGGTAGGGTAGATCACAAGGTCAGGAGTTCAAGACCAGCCTGGCCAAGACGGTGAAACCTCGTCTCTACTAAAAATACAAAACTTAGCCAGGTGTGGTGGCGGGCGCCTGTAATCCCAGCTACTTAGGAAGTTGAGGCAGAGAACTGCTTGAACTCGGGAGGCGGAGGCTGCAGTGAGCTGCGATTGTGCCACTGTACTCCAGCCTGGGCAATAGGGCAAGACTTCGTCTCAAAATAAATAAATAAATAAAAAGAACAGGCAGTACTCACCAATTGTAATCTAGTCGAGACTGGTGAAGCTGTTGCTGTTTTAGAAGAAGCTTTGTCTCCTGCTGGGCCAGCAGATGCTGAAGGCGTTCCTTTTCAATTTCCAGCTCCATTTTCTGAAGCATCAGTTGCTGCTTTCTATCTTCTGAGATCTGCTTTTTCAAAGTTTCATTTGGTTGCAGCACCCCTCCACCATGCAACAGAGACGCCCAAGAAAGCCCACAATAACTGCATGATTCTGGATGTGTCTTAGGATGTTGAGGGGCCGTGTTTGTAGAATGGCTCTCATGAACATGATCTGCAGCAAGTCTATGACCACAGCATTGAGTAGGAGTAGGCTTAAGGTGTGGACATTCCTTCATGTGCAATTCTTCTTGTGGCATTTTCTCTGTTGGGACTGCATCTACTGGTTTTCTCCCTGGAGATTCATAATGACATGTTGTGGTCTCTGATGGTATCTTACCTAGATCATCTTTGGGATGATGAAGGGTTACTGGTTTCAAAGAATTATTCCTAAATGCTATAAGGGATTCTGAAGCTGAATCCTGGATTGCAGACTTAGGTCTTTGCTTGGTTTGATAGTAGGTCTGCGGTCTGGCTACACTCAAGTAGGAACCATCCAGTTCCACAGATGAACACTGGAGAGTGCTTTTTCTACTGGATACCTAGAAAGAACCACAAGATCACCTGTCAAATAAGAACACAATAAAACAAGTTCTTTCATTCAGTTTTTCAGAAATCAGTGATATATGTTTACCAAGCCAAAGCTGTTGTTTTGTCTTAAATATTAAATTATAGCGTTCACACAGTTAAACAGACTTGTGCCCCAAAGCTACATCCATTATCAAACAATCTACACTTCAGTAAATCCATATAAAGATAAGAAAAATAAGTTGCTGCTACATGTTGCTTAAGCAAGATCTTTGGTGATTTCAGGAGTTGCAAATAATGAGTTACATAAAATCAATTTTGAGAAGAGGTAAAAGCCTTAAACATTAACATCTTAAAATGTTTACTTTTGAATACTGAGCCAAGAAATCCAATCAGTCACCTTAAATATTCTTTGGCCATTACACAGCATGAGATTTGATGTAAAACATTTCACCTTATACTGAATAGAATGTGACTTACTGGTAGAACTTTGATGAGGTTTTATAAATATCTTTACAGAACACAGATAAAACCAACCACTTTCAACAAAATAGGATTCTAATCAAAAGCAGTTAAATACAAAAAATATTTAATTTCATCTACAAACATAAGTGATTTTTCAATTAATCTATTCAAGTGATTAGTCTGATAGAATTTGGGCAGAAAGGAAGCAGTTGCAAATTATCTCTGACATGTCAATAGAGTCAGATTTTCCAACATTTTAGCTGTAAGTCTGTTCTATCAATGAGAACAAAACTTAATCTATATCAGTGATTCTCAAACTTTAATGTGTAGCAGAATAACCTGGAGAGTGTTTGTTAAACATGAAACTATAGCTTAATCCCCAGAGTTTCCAAGTCTTTCTGTCTGGAGCAGACTCAGAGAATTTGCTCATGTTGCTGATCTGGGACCACACTTTGAAAACTGTTGGTCTGTATCATGGAACATCTCCATCTCCCTTACTGTTGAGCTTAGCCTGGGAAGGTTGAGTTGTTATACTTAGCTCATCTCTGAACATCATTACTTAGTATGACTAAGCAGCTTTTCTTCACAGTGTATTTCAGAAACATGGTATATCTAGATTCCAGGTTGTCCAAACAGAAATATTATAGTTTAATGTAAATGTTGTGTGTGTTACAGATGAGCAACTTGCCCATGAAGGTGGACACTTGTAATTAACAAAATAATAATGAAAGATAATGATCAGACTCTTTCAAGGGTAGCCCTTTATAACATAAAAACTTCCCCTCAATTTAGATCTGGAGCACAGCAAAAAAGGGCCTCCAAGTCCAATTACTTAACTAGCAAGATGGGTTGTTTGAAAACGTGTTATTCCTACCAGCTGTTATTTCTTTTGAGCAGTCAGAGTATAACCTTTAACGCAAATCTGAAAGGAACAAATCCACTTGTGGAGGGAGAGGCCTTGTTTTCCAAGGCCTATTTACTCTAGATACATAGATTCAGTCTTTAGTGAAAGCTAAAGAGAAGATAAGAGAAAGAAACTAAGCAGACCTAAACAATTGAAATATCTGACAGCTTCCACTAACACTTCATCTTCCCTTAGGCTTTCATTCAAAGTCCATTTACGTTAACACTTTACTTTCCTGCCATTTTCTATTTCTATTCAAACAAATCCAAAAAATCTTCTGTGTACCGAACACTTATATTAACCAAAGAAGAAAAAATTCTTAATCTTCTATCCATATCCTTTGAAACAGTCTCACTTTTCATGCACAATTATTTGAATGCTAAGGGAATCTTATTTGCTCAATGCTGCAACAGAAATACGACTTCTTCAGTAAACAAATATATTACAACTTCTGTATTAGTTTCCTACTGTGGCTATAACAACTTAGCACAAACTTTGTGGCTTACAATAACACAAATGTATTATCTTACAATTCTGGAGGTCAGAAATTAGAAATCTGTTTCACTGGGCTGAAGTCAAGATGTTGGGAAGGCTAATTCCTTTGGCTCAGAAGACAGAATCAGCCTCCTTGCCTTTTATAGCTTCTAGTGGCCACCTGTATTTCTAACTTTTTATAGCCCTTCCTCCATCTTCATGGTGTATCACTCCAACTCCTGCTTCCATCATCATCACACATTGCCTTCTCCTCTGACTCCTTCTGCTCCTTCTTAGAAGGACCACTTAGATTTGATTGGGCCTACCTGGGTAATACAGTTAATCTCCCCCTCTCAAGAGCCTTAATCACATCTGCAAAGTCTCTTGCATTACAAAGTACCTTGTAACACATAATGTGACATTTGGGAATTAAGACATGGTCATATTTGGGGGGTGCGTATTTTCAGGCTACCATGCCTATTGTCAAATACAAAGTAATTTAAAACAATTGAAATGGCTAGCTACTCCACAGACACAAAACAAATGAATGAGAATAAATGAGATCCCTAGTATAAGGGGAGAAAAATCCCACCAATTTATTTCGCAATAGTTGCAAATGATGGACTGATGGGTAAAAAGTATCAACTAACAGAGATACACAGCTGACATCATGTTTCTTATTCTATGATAAAAGAATGAAGGCTATTACAGTGATTAAGATTGTAACTGAATGACTGTAGCAATGCTAACGGATTTCTATTTAAATGAGAATGCGTCACATCTGAGAAGACTTGCTCTTCTTCAAAGAACACATGCAATCCCGTACAACAAACAGATGACAAGCAATAGAATGTGGACCAGTGCTGGGCAAAATTTCTAATAAGCTACTTCATAAAAAAATTAATTTATTTTACATCTAAAGGGAATCTCTAGTCCACATTAATCTCTCCTACTCTGAACTTCTACAGTACTTACTGCCAGTACATACATTTATCACCTGCTACTTAGTATGGTAAACTATCTTTTACCAGAAGGTCAGAAATTACTAGAGATATATATATATATTTCAAATGACAGCTAAGTTTTTAAAAGGTCCAGAAATTAAAATAGTTTATGTTATATATTCAAATCCATATTTTATAGTCTCATTTTTGTTTCAAAACATTATTTACATATGTCCATTTTTAGGTGCTGACATATTCTACACTTACTTTAATGGTACTAATTGTGAAATTATCCACAAAATCAAATATCTGGAATAATTAAAAAATTTTTTCAGGTAATGTTTCATGTTTTTGAGAGGTAGTACAGCTTAATTATTTTAATGCACGCTTTGCTCAGAGAGCAGTGCTCTGTCAATTACCTGCTGGGTTACTATGCATGTACAATAGGCAGAATTCTAAGATGCTGCCCATGATTCTCACCCCCTAGTGTATGCAATCTTTATTATCTTCTCTCCTTGCGTGTACGGAGGACCTGTGAATATGACAGGATATAAATCCTGTGATTATATTACATTTTATGGCAAAACAGACTTCATATGTAACTAAGGTTCCTAATCAGTTGACTTTGAGTTAATAAAACCGGAGACTCTCCTGGGTGCGCTTGATCTAATCAGGTAAGCCCTTTAAAAGAAGGTCTTATCCTGCTCCCTCATCCCAGGTTGGAGATTCTCCTGCTGGCCATGAAGAAAGAAATTGCGATGTTGTGGGAGGGCCGATCAAGTGGCAAAAACACCTGGAGCAGAAAGCAGTCTCTGGTCAACAGCTAGTAAGTAAATGGGACATCCATCACACAGATGTAAGAAATTAACTTCTGCCAACGACCATGTGAATTTGGAAGAGGACCTTGAGTGCCAGATAAGAATGTAGCCCAGCTGAACTTTAATTGCAGCATTGTTAAGAACCTAAGCAGAGGACCCGACTAAGTTGTGCCCATACTCATGACCCACAGAAACTGTTGTGAGGTAATAAATCTGTGTAGCTTTAAATTACCAGGTTAGTGGTAATCTGTTACACAGCACTATAAAACTAATATAGCACCTTAATCAAATTGCCTAAGCCTCAGGTTCCTCATCAGTAAAACAGGGATTAAGAAAAGCATCTATTTCAAAACTGAATGTGGTGGTGAGAAAGATGGGCAGTTATCAAGGGCACCAATTTATAAAAGTCCAATTTACAAAAAAGAAAAAAACCCACTCATATTTCTTTCAAGGAGAACATTGTATGTGGTGTGTAGATGAGGTGGGGGAGAAATCCCCAAAGGGCGTGTTCAGTTACAACAGGTTATAACTAAATTTCTTCTAAAGTGAATGAGTTCAGTAACTTACCTTTATTATGCTAAAGTTGAGTTTGCAAGTCAGGCCAGAATTGAATTGCTTGAGATAACAGAGAAGTTATTTATTTTTCTCTTTCATACAAAAGATGTCACTCTTACGCTAACATCTTGCACTGCCTCTTAGGGTTCTTGTAATGATTAAATGAAGTAATTCATACAAGTGTTTGGACCATGTCTAGGTTAGTATTCAAAAGAATGTTTCCCATTATTATTATTATTAGTATGATTCTTGTCATTGAATTCTCACTTAACAGTTTTGAAGGCAAGAGCTGTATTTATCCCTCTGTATGCATTGCACTGGGGCTTGCACACAGACATTCTCAATAAGCATAGTCTGCTATATAACCTTAACAGAAAAATTCAAGATGGGGTATGGGTCACAGTAACTAAAGGAAGAGGATGAGAATAGAAATTGAAAACCCCCTGTAAGAATCTGAATATAAAAAGTTAAGCTATTTTATTAGTAGAGTTGAAGACAGATGTTGCCTTTAGGACACAAGGAAGTAACAATGGTCCTGAATGAAAGAGATGTATTTTTCTTTCTGGAGTTGCTCCAGGATTTCTATACTTGCAAATATAACATCTCTTAACTAAGGCTTAAACCAACGCAAACTCCCAAATGGCTGCCTCTGGCATATGGGTTTAATATGATTGTTTTCCGAGATACAACACTAACTTAGAAACCAAAATTTTTTTTAAACATTGAGGCATAATTTACAATAAAATGCAAAGATCTTCAGTGTACAGCTTGACGAATTTTTATATTTGTATCTATCTGTGTAACCACCACCTAGATCCAGTTATAGAACATTTCCATTACTCCAGAAAGTTCCCTTGTGTCATTTCTAGTCGATAGCACCTCCTCAGACTCCCAGGGTTAACCATCATTCTGACCTCCATGACCACAGATTCATTTTGCTTATGCTAAACCTCATATAAATGGAATCACAGAGTATGTCACTCTTTTGTGCCTGGTTTCTCTAGCTCAACCTAATTTTTTAGCTTCTTCTATGTTGTGTGTTTCAATAAACAGTGCATTCTTTTTATCACTGGGTAGTGTTTTTCTTTTGTTTTTCTTTTCTTTTTTCTTTTTTTTTTGAGACGGACTCTCACTCTGTCACCCAGGCTGGAGTGCTGTGGCGCGATCTCGGCTCACTGCAACTGCCGCCTCCCAGGTTCAGGCGATTCTCCTGCTTCAGCCTCCTAAGTAGCTGGGACTACAGGTGCATGCCACCATGCCCGGCTAACTTTTGTATTTTCGTAGAGACAGGGCTTCACCATGTTGGCCAGGATGGTCGTGATCTCCTGACCTCATGATTCACCTGCCTCGGGCTCCCAAAGTGCTGACATTACAGGCGTGAGCCACAGTGCTCAGCCCGCCCCACAGTATTTCATTGTATGAATATATCACAACTTATTCACTCTTTTGTTGATGGATATAAAATTGTGTCTAGTTAGGGGTTATTATGAATAAAGCATGTATGAATAGTCTTAATATTAGGCTGGTGCAAAAGTAATTGCGTTTTTGCCATTAAAAGTATGATAAAAGTCTTTGTTTTAGATATATGCATTTATTTATCTTGGCCATAGGGCAGGCATATGTTTAACTTTATTAGGCACTGCCAATCCAGTAAGTTTTCCAAAGTGGTAGTTTGATTTCACATCCCACGAGTGAAGTGTGAGAGTCCCAGTTGCTCCGCATTCACACTAACACTTGGTAGTGTAAGTGTTTTTATTTTTAGCCACTTGGTGTGTGTGCAGGGAAATCTCATTGTGGTCTTATTTTGCATTTCTCTTATATGTCATGATGTTGAACAACTTTACTTATGCTTTTTGGTCATGTGAATGTCTTCTTTTGTGAAGTGGTTGGTGAAAAAAAGACCTTTAAATAATTCAAAATAAGTTTAAAAGAGATGGAAAATAAAAAAATGAAGGTCAAGGAAGAACTTTGTACAAATTATTTCTCTAAACAGTCACCTTCACTGACCATTGAATGCCCTACATTTTCCAAGAATAGCCTGTCATCACTTAGGCTATTTATTATTATTATTATAATACTTTAAGTTCTGGGATACATGTGTAGAATGTGCAGGTTTGTTACACAGGTATACATGTGCTATGGTGGTTTGCTACACCCATCAACCCATCATCTACATTAGGTATTTCTCCTAATACTATCACTCCCCTAGTCTCCGTCCCCCAACAGGCCCCAGTGTGTAATGTTCCCCTCCCTGTGTCCATGTATTCCCATTGTTCAACTCCAACTTATGAGTGAGAACATGCAGTGTTTGGTTTTCTGTTCCTGTGTTAGTTTGCTGAGAATGATGGTTTCCAGCTTCATCCATGTCCTTGCAAAGGATATTAACTCATCCTTTTTTATGGCTGTACAGCATTCCAGGGTGTATATGTGCCACATTTTCTTCATCCAGTCTATCACTGATGGGCATTTGGGCTGGTTCCAAGTCTTTGCTGTTGTGAATAGTGCCACAACAAACATACGTGTGCATGTGTCTTCATAGCAGAATGATTTATAATCCTTTAGGTATACACCCAGTAATGGGACTGCTGGGACAAATGGCATTTCTGGTTCTAGATCCTTGACGAATCACAACACTGTCTTCCACAATGGTTGAACTAATTTACACTCCCACCAACAGTGTAAAAGCATTCCCATTTCTCCACGTCCTCTCCAGCATCTGTTGTTTCCTTACTTTTAATGATTGCCATTCTAACTATTCTAACTGGTGTGAAATGGTATCTCATTGTGGTTTTCATTTGCATTTCTCTAATGACCAGTAAAGATGAGCTTTTTTTCTTATGTTTGTTGGCCACATAAATGTCTTCTTTTTATAAGTGTCTGTTCATATCCTTTGCCCACTTTTTGATGGGGTTGTTTAATTCTCGTAAATTTGTTTAAGTTCCTTGTAGATTCTGGATATTGGCCCTTTGTCAGATGGATAGATTGCAAAAATTTTCTCCCATTCTGTAAGTTGCACTTAGGCTATTCTTAACTCAGAGCTTACTTTGTAGTATGCCAAATGTTTTTACATATTGAACCTTAATTCTGTAAGGTAGTTATTATAATTACCATTTTACAGACGGGAAATGAGGTTCGATGAAGCAATACAACTTTACCAAGGTCACGTCAACATTGCATGTGAGATATAGGAAATACCTCGCTCTGTTACTAGTCTTCTGTTACTCTATACTGTTCCTACTAAAAAAAAACCCAACTTCTTTAACGTGAAATGTAATAGAGAAATGTTTACAAAACAAATATGAACAGCTCAGTAAATAATCACAAGGCAATACCCGTGTAACCAGTATCCAAGAAAAAAAAAAACACAACTTGCACACAGAAGACCCTCCCAGCCCCATACAGTTAGTACCCTCTACCTCTCCAGTCAAAGGGAACGACTATTCTGACTTTTAGGGGAGTTAACTTCTTTGCTTTGAAACTTTTGTGCTTAAACATTCATACTAGAGTTCAGTTTTACCTGTTTATTTATTTATTTATTTATTTAACTTTTTTTTAAAGAGACAGAGTCTTGCTCTGCTACCCAGGCTGGAGTGCAGTGGCATGATCTTGGCTCACTGCAACCTCTGCCTCCTGGGTTCAAGCAATTCTCCTGCCTCAGCCTCCTGAGTAGCTGGGACTACAGGCGCACGTTGCCATACCTGGCTAAATTTTTGTATGTTAGTAGAGAGAGAGTTTCACCGTGTTGCCCAGGTTGGTCTCAAACTCCTGAGTACAGGCAATCCGCCTGCCTTGGCCTCCCAAAATGCTAGGATTACAGGCGTGAACCACCGCGCCTGGCCTGCTTGTTTATTTTTTAAGTATAGATGGAATCATATGATATATATTCTTTTCTGTCTGGCTTCTTTCATCTAACATTATATTTGTGACCCTTATCTATGATGTTGCATGTAGCTAGAATTTATTCATTTTTATACCTATGTTGCAGAGGAATGTGGAGTCCTGATAAGTAAGCAACAACGAGGGAGGGGTCTCAGCTGGGGGAAAACAATTGCTCTGAGAGACAGCTAATCACAAACAACTTGCTGGGTCAACCACATTACTCTGCACATAACCCAAGCAGCACAACCTCATTCCACATGTAGCCCCTATAGTACGACCCTAGAAAGCTTCCCTACAGTCCCTGCCTCTTTGCAGACAGCCCTTCTCTGTTGTGCTGTCTGTTGCACCCTTGCAACATATATCCATACCTTCTCTAATAAATCTGCCTCTCTTTACCTATGACTGTCTTGGTAAATTCCTTCACCACCTGTGATGCTGGCCTCAGCCAGTTGCAACCATGACAAGGTTGGCAAACTTTTTTTTGTAAAGGGCCATACAATAAACATTTTTGGCTCTGCAGGCCATGAGATCCTTATCATAGCTGCACAGCTCTGCTTTTGTAGTGCAAAAGCAAGAGAGATAATACATGGACAATATTTGTAGCTGTGTTACAGTAAAACCTTATTTATGGGCACTGAAATTTAAATTTCATGCAGGCCGGCGTGGTGGCTCACGCCTGTAATCCCAGCACTTTGGAAGGCCAAGGTGGGTGGATCATGAGGTCAGGAGATCGAGACTATCCTGGCTAACACAGTGAAACCCCATCTCTACTAAAAATACAAAAAAAAAAAAAAAAAAATTAGCCAGTCATGGTGGCTGTAGTCCCAGCTACTTGGGAGGATGAGGCAGGAGAATGGCGTGAACCTGGGAGATGGAGCTTACAGTGAGCTGAGATCACACCATTGCACTCCAGCCTGGGCGACAGAGCGAAACTCCGTCTCAACAACAACAACAACAAAAACATATATATATATAAATAAATAAATTTCATGCAATTTGCCAATTTCATGAAATATCCTTTTCCCCCAAACACTCAAAAACGTAAAAATCATTCTTAGCTCATGGTTGTACAAAATCATGCAGTGGGCTATATGTGACCTGCTGTAGTTTGCCAACTGAACTTGATGATTATACTAAATATTCTTTCAACTGAAGAATTCTATGAATAGGCATTAAAGAATTCTATGAATATGCTCCAAACCCAGTAAGAAAAGTGAACAATATGACTTGAAATGTACTACATATTTACATTTTTTTCTATGCAATAGAAATGAGCTAGATGAATGAACAAATGACATTTAGCAGAAAAGCATGTAGGGGGATATACAAAGGCTAAAAAAACAAACTTTATAATTAAAAAAATTTAGACAGGAAAAAAATCTACAGATTACAACAGATAAAAAAGTTAAGTTCACAGTGATAGCATATTAGGATTTGTCTTATATAGGCTGGGCGTGGTGGCTCATGCCTGTAATCCCAGCACTTTGGGAGGCCAAGATGGGTGTATCACTTGAGGTCCGGAGTTTGAGACCAGCCTGGCCAACATAGTGAAACCCCATCTCTACTGAAAATACAAAAATTAGCTAGGCATGGTGGCACGTGCCTGTAATCCCAGCTACTTGGAAGACTGAGGCGGTAGAATTGCTTGAACCCAGGAGGTAGAAGTTGCAGTGAGCCGAGATCAAACCATTGCACTCCAGCCTGGGTGATAGAGGGAGACTCCATTTCAAAAAAAAAAAAAGAAAAAAGAAAAGGATTTGTCTTATACAAAAGATACTACAATTCTTGGCTACTAAAACTGACTTCTGCCAATGGCGACTTCTAACATGGTGTGCTATGGAATCCACAGCATAAAACAAAGATGAGGAGAAAATTAAGATATCTTTGGTTTACGACAGAATTGAAGCATAATATCTCATAACTTGGGTAGGCACAGGCTAATGACTAGATAAAAAACACCAATGACAAAAGAACAAGGACTAAAAAAAAACACCTGTGAGAGAATTTGTTAGGATACAATGAAGGATTTTCTAATATTGAAGATAACTACATTGCTAAGTTAGAAAAAGATTTTCTAAATCTTCAAGATAATTTTTAAAATACAACATTTTATAAAGACTGCATAGAAAAAAACAATGCCCGTTTATAAATATGTAAATGATCTTGTATACATGTATGCACACATATACATGTACATAAACTCATACATGAACACACACCAAAAATCACATACTATTCTTAAGATAAGCCAGGATTTTTTCATGTTCTCACATGTCAAAAAACAATTGCAGAATTACTTTGTGAAATCCCATCAACAAGTAAACAGTGATGTTCTATAAGATTCTGTAAATCATTTTTATGGGACTGGCTAGTCTCATAAGGAAAGAGGTGAACTAAACTGCAGTAGTGATTTCTTACAACAGGTTGTTATTAACTTTAGATGTTTAGGATGTGATTACTTCCAAAGCATTTATAAGCTGTTAACCACAGGATTACTCAATAATACCAACAGTTCTTATTGCTATTCATTCTCTGATGATAAATAATAATTTCCTATCCTAACAAGCACTCTATAACAATCCTCATATTACCACTTACAGCCTTATAAGAATGAAAAAATCTCAATTTTGTAACTTCAAAATTGCCCTCTGCTCTTTATTCTACAGAGAAGTCAGTAGTTCAAGACCTAAATAAATATTTCTAAACCTAAACTACCATGTGGGCCAGGTCATTTTATCTCCCAGAGCATATGGAGTTAATGTAAAATAAGGCACAGAATGACACGATGCATTTTTAACACTGGGCATATATGGACCAGTTGTCAAGTTGACAGAAAATATGTAATGCAACAGCTGCACTGTGTGGTTTGCCAAAGTCTCATCCCAAATAAATGTTCATTTTCCCCCATGCAATTAACTCTCCTCTACTGGCAGACTTTGCTAGAAGATCATCAAGGTAGATTACCTTCTAGCATATGAACTAAATACTTACAGGTGTTATATCATCAGTTTAACTTATAAACTTTTGCATTTAGCAAGACATTCAAGCAAATGAATCATCTAATTCATGAATTATTTATAAGAAATTCACAGCATGCTCCTGGCATCATCCATGGCCTTTTCCAGGTCATATGACACCAATTAGAGCTGAATTTTAAATTATTCAATAACTTGAACTCTCTTGTCATTTAACATATAGATATCAATGCAGTAAACAAGTTAGATCTAATGGGCCCAGGAGGTTTAAGCGCCTTCACCACTCAGCAGTTGAAGCAGTACGCCATCAATGGAAGAGAAAATAACAGAATGGAGCAGTCAAAAACATTTCCAAGGCTCTCATAACTTATTCTAGTTCCCATAGGGATTGCAGCACAATTAAGGAATACTGAATGTAAAAGACATTAAAGTCAATAATTATGGAATTTAAAAGAATATAGGCACACAGAAGGCACACAATAAAGTGTAAATAACAGAATAGAACACTAGTAACACATACCAAATGTCAGAGCAGATGCTAGGATATTTGTACCATTGGCCTGTCAACATTTTTAACAGTAACTACCAGATTCAGAAAAGGCTACATCTCATGATGTTTTAAAAAAATACAGGGGGTTCATGTGCAAATACTTCATGTTACATGGATGTATTGCATAATGCTGGGTTTTGGCTTCCAGTGAATCCATCACCCAAATAGTGGATATACTATCCAAGAGGCAGCTTTTACAACCCTTTTCCCCACTCTTCCACTCCCATTTTGGAGTACCCAGTGTCTACTGTTTCCATCTTTATGTCCATGTGTACTCACTGTTTGGCTTCCAGTTAAAAGTGAAAACGTGGTATTTGACTTTTTGTTTCTGTGTGAATTTGCGTACGGTAACGGCCTCCAGCTGCATCCATTTTCTGGCAAAGGATGTGATTTCATTCTCTTCTGCGGCTGCATACTATTTCATGGTGTATTTATACCAAATTTTCTTTGTCTAATCCACCATTGATGGACACTTAGGTTGATTCCACGCCTTTGCTATTGTGAACAGTGCTGCAATAAACATAAGAATGTAGGTGTCTTTCCTGATTAAATGGTTTCTTTTCCTTTGGGTAGATATCTAGTAGTGAGACTGCTAGGTAAAATGGTTGTTCCATTTTTACTTCTTTAAGAAATCTCCATACTGTTTTCCATAGGGGACGAACTAATTTGCATCCCCACCAACAAGTTATAACTATTCCCTTTCCTCTGCATTCTCACCTATATCTGGGTTTTAATTTTTTTTACATTTTAATAATAGCCATTTTGACTGATGTGAGATGGTATCTCATTGTGCTTTTGATTTACATTTCTCTGATGACTGGTGATGTTGAGCATTTTTTCATGTTTCTTGGCCACTTACATATCTTCTTTAGAGAAGTGTCTGTTCGTGTCGTTTGCCTACTTTTTAATGTTTTTTTTTTTTTTTTTCTTGTTGATCTGATTAAGTTCCTTATAGGTTCTGGATACCAGACCTTTGTCAGATGCATACTTTGCAAATACTCTATTCTATTTGACATCTTCTGGCTCTGTGTAGCCAACCAAATCTCATCTTGAAGCTCTGTATAGCCAACCAAATCTCATCTTGAATTTTAATCTGAATTGTAATCCCCATGTGTTGGGGGAGGAACCTCATGGGAGATGACTGGATCATGTGGGTGGTTACCCCCATGCTGTTGTTGTGATAGTGAGTGAGTTCTTACAAGATCGTGAAGAAGAATATGTTTGCTTCCCCTTCCACCATGACTGTAAGTTTCCTGAGGCCTACCAAGCCATGTGGAACTGTGAGTCAATTACACCTCTTTCCTTTATAAATTACCCAGTCTTGGGTACTTCTTTATAGCAGTGTGAAAATGAACTAATAGACTATTCTTTAGGCTGTCTTTTAACCCTGTTGACAGTTTCTTTTGCTGCGCAGAAGAAGCTCTTTCATTTAATTATGTCCCATTCATATATTTTTGTTTCTGTTACATTTGTTTATGAGGTCTTAGTCATAAATTCTTTACATAGGCCAATATCCAGGTGTGTTTTCCTACATTTTCTTCTAACATTTTTATAGTTTTAAGTATCACATGTAAGTCTTTAATCCATCTTGAATGTATTTTTATATATGGTGAAAGATAAGAGTCCAGTTTCTTTTCTCTGCATATTGCTAGCCAATTTTCCCAGCACCATTTATTGAATACCCTCTCTCCATTGTTTACCTTTGTTGACTTTAGTGAAGATGAGTTGGTTATAGATGTGCAGCCTTATTTCTGGGTTCTGTTCCATTGGTCTGTGTGTCTATTTTTGTACTAGTATCATGCTATTCTGATTAGTATTTCCTTGTAGCATAGTTTCATATCAGGTAATGTGATACCTCCAGCTTTGTCCTTTTTGCTTACGATTACTTTGGCTATTTGCACTCATTTGTGGTTCCATATGAATTTTACAACTGATTTTTCTAATTCTATGAAAAAGATGTTGGTAACTTGATAGGCTTTGCACTGAATCTATAAATCGTTTTGGGCAGTATGGTCATTTTAATGATATTGATTCTTCCCATTAATGGGCATGGGATGCTTTTCTATCTGTTTTTGTCATCTGTTATGTTTCAGCATTGTTTTTTGAGTTCGTGTAGAGATCTCACTTCCTTGGCTAGCTGCATTCCTAGGTATTTCATTTTTTTTTTGTGGCTATTGTAAATGGCACTGAGTTCTTGATTTGGTTCTCTGCTTGAACGTTATTGGTGTATAGAAATGCTATTGGTTTTCTGAATGTTGATTCTGTATCCTGAAACCTTAGTGAATTTGTTTATTGATTCTAGAAGCCTTTTGGAGAAATCTTTAGGGTTTATTTATTTATTTTCTTTTTATTTTATTTTTTGAGACGGAGTCTCGCTCTGTGGCCCAGGCTAGAGTGCAGTGGCGCGATCTCAGATCACTGCAAGCTCTGTCTCCTGGGTTCATGCCATTCTCCCGCCTCAGCCTCCACAGCAGCTGGGATTACAGACGCCCACCACACGCCTGGCGAATTTTTTGTATTTTTAGTAGAGACGGGGTTTCACTGTCTTAGCCAGGATGGTCTCGATCTCCTGACCTCATGATCTGCCCGCCTCAGCCTCCCAAAGTGCTGGGATTATAGGCGTGAGCCACCGCACCTGGTGGTTTATTTTTTTAGGTATAGGATTATGTTATCAGTGAACAGAGATAATTTGACTTCCTCTTTTCCTGTTTGGATGTCTTTTATTTCTTTATCTTGTCAGATTGCTCTGGCTAGACTTCCAGTACTATGTTGAACAGGAATGGTGAGGTGAACATACTTGTCTTGTTCCAGTTATTAGGGGTAATGCTTTTAACTTTTCTCCAATTGGTAAGCTGTTTAATGTGTATTTGTCATAAGTTGCTCTTTTTATTTTGAGGTATATTCTTTAACACCTAGTTTGTTGAGGGTTTTTATCATGAAGAGATGTTGGATTTTATGGAAAGTTTTTTTCTGCATCTATTGAGGTGATCATATGGCTTTTAATTATGTTTATGGAGTGTATCACATTTATTCATTTGCATATGTTGAACCATCCTTGCATCTCAGGAATAAAATCTACTTGATTGTGATAAATTATCCTTTTGATGTGTTGCTGGGTTTGGTTTTCTCATATTTTATTAAGAAAATTTCTACTAATTTAATCAGGGATACTGGCCTATAGTTTTTTTTTGTTTTGTTTTTGTTTTTTGTTTTTTTTTGAGACATAGTCTTGCTGTGCCACCTAGCCCAAAGTGCAGTGGTGTGATCTTGGCTGACTGCAACCTTCACCTCCTAGGATCAAGTGATTCTCCCACCTCAGCCCCCTGAATAGCTGGGATTACAGGCACCCACCACCACGCCTGGCTAATTTTTGTATTTTTAGTAGAGACGGGGTTTCACCGTGTTGGCCAGGCTGGTCTCGAACTCCTGACTTCAGTGATCTGCCTGCCTTGGCCTCCCAAAGTGCTGGGATTACAGTGGGAGCCACTGCACCCAGCCTGGCCTGTAGTCTTATTGTGCCTTTGCCAGATTTTGGTATCAGGAAGATAACGGTTTTGTAGAATGAGTTGGGGAGGAATTCCTCTTCCTTGATTTTTAAAAACAGTTTCAGTAAGATTGGTACCAGCTCTGCTTTGAACATCTGGTAGAATGTAGCTGTGAACCTATCTAGTACAGCGTTTTCTTTGATAGATTTTTTATTACTGATTCAATTTCATAACTTGTTATCTGGTCTGTTTAGGATTTCAACTTCTTATTGGTTCAGTCGTCGGAGGGTGTGGGTTTCCAGGAATTTATCCATTTTCTCTAGGCTTTCTAGTTTGTATGTATAGAGATGTTCATAGTAGTCTCTGAGGATCATATGTATCTCTGTGGTATCAGCTGTAACGTCACCTTTGTCATTTCTGAGTGTGCTTATTTGAATATTTTCTCTTTTGTTTCCTTATTAATCTAGCAAGTGGTCTATCAATTTTGTTTATCCTTTCAAAGAGTCAACTGTTTCATTGATCCTTTTTATGTGTTTTTTTTTTTTCTTGGCTCTCAATTTCATTTAGTTCTGCTCTAATCTGTTATTTCTTTTAAACCTTATATTATTTAACCATTACTACATTTCGTGAAAGTTGAAATTTGTTGAGTTGCTATAAAACTGAAGAGACATCATGGAACAATTAACAGTATACTCCACGTAGGGTCAAAAGACCTTGATTATAATTCTAATACCATTAGTTAGGAGTTCTGCTGTTTTAGGTAAGTCCCTTTACCTTTCTTAAGCAAGTTTAGTCATTTGTAAAAGAGAGGTTGGGTTTGATGATCTCTATGGTTTATGCTATGTTTAAGAGCTGAAAAACACCAGGATTAAGTTGCTGTACATCAAGGAAATGAAAGGAAAAAAAAAGGTTAGATGAGAAATCATACCAATCAGTAAACATTCAGCTATCAATGAACAGACCTAGAGCAAATTACTGAATGTGTCCTGGTTCTATTTCCTCTAACTCTGTTACTGCCTTATGTGATTCACATGCTGAATAACTTAGTCGGCATCTCAATTTATATAACTGGTCATTCAACCTGAAAGAGACACAACTGAAAGTTGAATAAGACAAATGAATAATTGTGAGGATATTTATTTTTGATAAATATATTGATGGGATTTAAAAGGGACAACCATTTACCACAGAAATATGTAACAATGGTACTGATTCAAATCACTTTCATATACATAAATGTAGTTGCTAAAAGAAAAAAATCAGTCTTATACATGGTTTTCTAAATGTATATGAGAAAGAAAAGCATAATGCTAGTTTGAATTATTTAATGCATATCAGAAAAAGGTGAAATAATTTTACAGAGAAAATGAGACATAGGCAAAGACAAGGGAACCCCATGGAAGAAGGGGTGAGAACAATCTTCAGAGGTATAAAATAAAAACAAAACATGAAGAAGAATAAAGGCAACTAATACTAAGATTCATTTAAGGACACAGCATAAAAAAATGATCTATAAGAGGTATAGACCTTTTTTCTTTTTCTTTTTTTTTTTTTTTTTGTGGTGCCACCCTCTTGGTTTTATGTTTGTAGAGAGTATCCTGAGGCTACCAGGGACCATTCACTGACCTCTTTTATGTCCTCCAATAACAATCAGGCTCAGGAATAGAAACCAGAACTCAGTATAGACTGATGTTTCAATGGAGTTCTTTTAAATTCATTCAAAGACAAATTTGTGTCATATGAAGGCGAGTTTTAACAAACAATTCTTAAGACATTTTCTAGAAAACATAAAATTAACACTATCTGCACAAACCCAGCTGTCCCTGCAGGGGAGATCAGAGTTTATATTGCATTTATGCTACTGGTTAAGGAAAAAGTACGTACACTGTATTTCTGAGACAAGTCTCTGAAAAACAGTATTTAAGAAATATCAAAAAGTATAACCCATACTCTATTTGTAGACAAATAAGAGAGATGGAAGACGAAACTGTTATTATACCAAGATTTCCCAAGGTGAATCACAGCCTTATTACTAAAGATCAGAGTCTTTCTTAAGCCTGTATGTTCACTTTTTCCTTGTGTAGGTGGCTACAGACCAAGGATATTAAAGAGACTGAGTGAGAAGCATTTCTGAAGGCACAGAGGACTACCAAACCGAAGAGATTTAAGATGGCCGTCCTTGGAGGGTTAGCCTTTCCTTGGGGGTCTCAAGATTGTTTAGAAATCTTAGTCTTTTAATTAACATAGTGACAAATTCTGACTTTTAAAAATTTAAGGTATTGTTTATTAGCTAGTTTGGTTTACTGTAAAAAAACAAGAGAAGATACTTTATTTAGAAATAAAAATAAAATGAGTTTCCTAGTGCTCAAATGTCCTAACTTCTTTTTCTATTCTTTGAAGTTCTACTCATGATTCAATACTGAGTTGGCATCATTTCCCTCCATTGTGGTTTTCCTACATCCTCAGTTCAGACTAGTTGTGCCTTCCCAGGCACACAAGAGCACTTCATTCCTTTATTGTTGAACTTATTTCACCCTGTTCCAAGATAGTTAAGTGTTAGCTGTTTTCACATCTCTAACTTTCCTTGTGATGTTTAAGCATTTATTTACAGTTCTCTTAAACTGTGAACTCTTTGAGGGCACAGACCATGTATGTTTTACTCATTGCTTTATCCTCAATAAGAGACAGCAAGTGTACAATGCATAATAAATAATGGCTTTTACATAGATTTTGGCCCCTCTCCAATATACTGTATGGAACTTGGGTGATAAAGAAAATGTTCTATCAACTTCATATTTCAATAACACCATTCTTTACAATTAAAAGACACTTAAATTAATGAATATTTGTTGAATGAACCAACAAGCAGGAAGCAGGAGCAGCAACAGCTAAATGGACTAACTTGTATCCTAAGGAACTTAATAGGTAACTTATCTTAAAATGTATTTAGTATATTCCAGCAGCCACTCACAGTTTATAATTTCTCAGTCTAAGTGCTTAAAGACGGATACAAAGTTCTATGAACACAAGGAAAATTTCAACTGTCTTAAACAGAGGCCATAAAAATAGGCTTTTTAGTTTAGATCAGTAAAATAGAAAATTGCTAGGGCAATTTTTGTTTTTGAGATGAGAATTTAAACATAAGGCACACATTATTATATTATCTTCTACAATGTTCCATGAAAAGGGTTTAAAACTAGAGATTGTATTGGACAACTAAAAAAATACGTGCTGTATCAACCTAGAGTAAGGATAGGCAAATAGGTTGTAAGACATAATACTTGAATAAAAGGCAACTGCCTCAGGACTCCTACTTTGATTGAGTTGTTAAAAAAAAATCAGCCTTAACATAAGTGACTCTCACACCATAAAGAAGGATAGAACATTTGGAGACATACAGCATTACATTCAGAAGAGAGATTTATGGAAATCTGGGACAAGCAAGGCTTTAGAAAATGTAAAGTTAATTGCATTTTCCCCTAAATCCTTTTTCAGTTAATGTCGTTATCCAATGTGTGAAAAGATACTACCAAACAAATACAGTCTTATAGCTATTCAAAAATACTTAAAAATAAATATTTTCCTTCTGTTCACTGATTTGAGTGCTGCTCTAGGACTAAATAGGAAAAGAAAGGATTACGTTGCTGGACATTTTGGAAGGAATGATTTTTTTCAAGTTATTAAATGGAAGGTACAGAGGAATAGCCAAAAGTTTTACAGCCAAAGGCCAAACTTGTCTATTTGTCTAACATTATAAGGGAGTAGTATGCATAACAAAAATATTACGAATAAACACATTCGGTGTTATTATACTCCCTCTTTAAAATTTTATCCAAAAGTACAGGTTGCCACCTTGAGATGAGCAGGCAGGATGGGGATCTGAAAGTATCTGCCGGATACTGTGTTAGGTGTCAGGCTTGGTAAATCAGAGTCCCAACCCTCACAGCCCTCAAATTTTGGCAAAATGGAAAAACCATGTTATGTGATGAAGTCTATCAAGAGTGCTACATGTAAAGACCAGCAGTAGGGGAATTAGTTTTGCCTTTAGTGAGGGCAGGGAAGTTGAAAAAGTTTCATAGTAGAGTTGAAATTTATGCGAAATTTTGGAAGACAATTTGAGGTTAATAATAAAGGTATTTGTGAGGGTGTAAGGTACAGGACATTTCTGGCAGAGTGGAAAATATTAGTTGAAGACAGGGATGATGAAAATAAATGTGTAGGGTGAACTCTAGGGAGTCCAGAGCTTAGTGAACAGGGCAATGGCAATTAGGTGCAGCCAAAATTTTAGGAAGGAGCCAGTATAAAAACGGTGTCAGTGCTATGGAAGAAGTTTCACTTTTAATTTCTTATGCCCACCCAATATAGCAGATGGCCAATGAGCCAAGTGATGGGCAGTGGAAGGAAATGAAATAATAAAGGGCAAATTATTTCAGTACCCAAAGGAATCAAAACATGAAGTTTACATGGAGAGATAGTAGAAGACAAGAAGGAAGGCCTAAAATAGACCACAAAACTAACAGCCTAAACTGAAATTGTATTAAAATTAAAGTGTTCCGATCTGCAAGTTATATTGAACAATTTTTGGAGATTCAGGAGATTAGGCAGATGGTAGATACCTTGCCAAGGCATAAAAAGGAACCACTCACTGCCACCCAGGCTGGAGTGCAGTGGCGTGATCTCGGTTCAAGTGTTTCTCCTGCCTCAGCCTCCTGAGTAGCTGGGACTATAGGCATGTGCCATCACGCCTAGCTAATTTTTTGTATTTTTAGTAGAGATGGGGTTTCACCGTGTTGGCTACGCTGGTCTCGAACTACTGACCTCAGGTGATCCACCCGTCTTGGCCTTCCAAAGTGCTGGGATTACCTGTGTGAGCCACCGCGTCTGGCTGGAACTACCTTTTTATGTAAAAAGCAGGCACCAACAACCTTTCTAAAATTTGTTGATTAAGTACTCTATACAATTTCTTCAGGGTCTAGGAGAGCAAAATTCTCAAAATGTTTAGGCAGAATCTATTGTGGATAAAAATGCAATTTTTGCATTCTTCCTGCAAGAATGAATGACAGGAATTTTTTTTTTTTAATTAGTTTGAAGGCACTGAAGTGTTACCAAGGTGTTGACAACAGGAAACAGCTAAGATTTCAGACAGAAGGTAAACAAAAAAAGATGACATTAACATTAGTCGTTGCTTTTCTGTTCAAGACATTTTAAATGAAATTTAATTTAAAATGTAAAAGAAGTGCTAGTTGAGGAGCCAAGAGGAGCTTTGGAAACAACATTTGGATTTCAGGGCTTACCAAGAAAGAGAGAACCTGTTTAAAAACCCAGGGCTTTCAGATGGGTCTCCTGAAAAGCCATCTAAGAATAAAATAAAAAAATAGAAAAGCCCTCATCAAAACTAACATCAAACATTAAATTCATTCAGTCCCTGACTGAGTTAGTCATTTTTCTCAATGATAACAGCCAAACTGTTTACTGAAATATAATTTATGGCTGTTGAAATTATTAATAAAAATTTTTACAAAAGTTTCAGTCCATGAAGATTATAAACAAACAAAAAAACCCAAACATAGCCCTTCACCACAGACAAGTTAGTTTGGGATGCACTGACCTAAATTATCTAGAATATAGTCAGTTTAGGTGTAACATTGTTCTGAAAAGGTGGACCTGTTTCAACATGATTCACATATTCGGTAAAAATCTGAACACAATGCAAATTTCATGTTTGCTTAAACACAATTCTTTTTGTGCAAAACACTAGGTGAACACATAGACTTGCACCCACCTGATGTGAGCCACAGTGGAATTTACAAAAATGCACATCTGAAACAACCAACATTTATCTCGGTTCCTCACATGTGTTATACTACAAAGTCATACCATGCTATTCAACATTTGTGAACTTTGGAATATAAGAAAATACTCAATTAACATCTCCCAAATGCCTGAACATCTTGGTCAAAACCATCAAACAGTACATGTAAAAGGAAAGCTTCAAATATTGAGAAGCCTGAAATAGTAAAGTATTCTGAAAGAAACAAGAGAATCTGATATCTCTTGAGCAATAAACATTAAGGAATCTGCATTGAGGATTATCAGGCAACTCAGCAAAAATTTGTTTTAAGATTATGACTGATACAACTTCAAGTGCTATAAAGTCAATAAGAAAACAGCCTACGAGATGATGGAAACTTGCAGAACAAAAATTTTTAAAAAAAGAAAACAGCCTAAAGAAAAAAAACCAAGAAATGGAATGCTTGGTAAGCACTGGAAATGAAGACCAAAGAGCAAAATAACTGATTTCACAAAAAGGAAGCACTATTTATACAGAAAGACCTTAAATGTAAATCACTAATGTTGTAGACATGGCTCCTTTTCATGCTAGTAATAGCTGGACTACTGGTTTCAAACAGCACTATAGCTGCTTGGTATGGCTATAAGTGTAGCCGAGAAGTTGCAAAAAATTTCTAGCAGTGATATAGGAGTTAATTGAAGAAGGCTACACATTGGATTAAATTTTCAATTTTGTTAAAACAGGTATTTATTAAAAAGGTATACCTCAAAAGACCTCTATTTCAAACTCAAAAAAATATCCCTCAGGAATTAAGGACAAAAGAATTCTTACTGAGATTTTTAGTGCTAACTCCTAACCCAGGTCAATCTTCCATATATGATAAGTTTCCTTCTTCTTTCTGAAAACCCAACTTCCACTACTTGACAATAACTTACAAGATACAACTCTTATGATACCCACTTAAGAAAACTTCAAGTCTATTTCAAGGTGGACTGTCATACTGATAGTATACATATTTATTGTATTTATTTTTTAACATTTAACAAGTGTGAAACTTTGCTGCTATTTTTATTAGATTCTTTTTTAAGTGTTGCTTTAAAATTTTTTTTTTTTGAGATGGAGTCTTACTCTGTTGCCCAGGTGGAGTGCAGTGGTGCAATCTCGGCTCACTGCAACCTCCGCCTCCGGGTTTAAGAAATTCTCTGCCTCAGCCTCCCGAATAGCTGGGATTACAGCTGTGTGCCACCATGCCCAGCTAAACTTTTTTGTATTTTTAGTAGAGACAAGGTTTCGGTATCTTGGCCAGGCTGGTCTTGAACTCCTGACCTTGTGATCCACCTCCCTTGGCCTCCCAAAGTGCTGGGATTACAGACATGAGCCACAGTGCCCAGCCTAAAATTTTGAGTTTTTTGGCCCAATATCATTTCCCACACAAGCCTTGTGTTTTTTACTATGTGGTTTTGCAGAGTTTGGTTATTTTTAGAAATACATATGTCATCCTATAGGAGACCTGAATATACTCCTTTCCTTTACCATGTTCCTATGAGCTCCAACTCTGAATAAAGGAAGAGAGATGACGGATAGGATCCATAGTTACTGTTCCTGAAAAAAATGTCTGCATTCCCCATAATTGCAGGAACTACCATTATAAATCTTGACAAAGATGAAAAGGAATACTCTGAATCAACAGTCTAAAATTCCCTAGAATTATAATAAAACAACTACATTATAATCAAACAATGATCTAGGAATTCCCTCAAACCCAACCTCAAAAAGTGAAGGCTAAACAGAGCTTTAAGTAAAGTTGGGAAGCAAAAACTTGAAGTATTTGGTCCATGGTTTGTTAAATTAAAAATCAACACTATTACACTCAATGTTTGACATGTGAGATATCTTAAAATATGGTACTTTCCCCCACAAACCCTGAGTTTTTATTATGATTTTGCATACCATGGTTACTTTTAGAAATACATAAGTCACCTTATAGTAGAACTGACTGGATGGGGCAAGTAGGTGTCTGGCAGTCAGATATTTAACAAGGACACTGGGGAATGAGACAGCAACACAGTGTCTTGATAAGCTTCCTATATACTAGGTGGCATAGAAGGAGGTATACATGCTCAAGTCTGTGTCCACATTCACTACAGACTAAAAGAGGGCCTTAATTATCTAAGTGTCTCTGTTTGAACATGATTATCTTGCTCAAATACAGAGAAGACATGAGAAGGAAGACCAGAAAGTAAAGGCATTGCTCAACTCACAGACAGGACCAGTGACAAAGGGTTGAAGCCAGAATGACCTGAGTTATTAGAGCAAAATGTATTAACAATAATCATCTGTTTTCAAATTAAGCTATGCTGACTCAGGGCAATCCTCTATGAAGCTAGGCTTAAAAAAAAAAGGTTGAGTAGTTACATCAGTGAACATACGTTGCAGGGGAGACAAACTGCACAGAATGAATCCAGGTGAGTCACTAAAACAACAAAACAACAGCAATAACAACTTTCAAGAGAAAGTATCAGAAGCCTAAGATGCCATAATATATTACATTAAATGTCCAGTTTTCAAATAAAAAATTAAAAGAAGTGCAAAGAAACAGAAAAGAGTGACCCAGACTGGGGGGGAAAAAAGCCAATCAATAGAAACTGAAACTGTTTCTGAGGGGGCCCAAATATTGGACTTGTAAAGAAAAACTTCAAAGCAGCTATAATAAATGTGTTGAAAGACCTAAAAGAAAACATTTTAAGAATTAAAGGTAAGTATAACAATGGCCACAAACAATCTCAATAAAGAGACAGAATTTTTATTTTTACAACAAAGACCCAAATGGAAATGCTAGCATTGAAAAGTACAAAAAGTGCAAACTTCAGAAGGTGGTCTCAACAGCAGAAGAATCAGTGAACTTAAAAACAGATCAGTAGAGATTATTTAATCTAAAGAGTAGAAAGAAAAAGAATGATAAAAGCTAACAGTCTCAGAGACCTGTGGGAGACAAAGCATATCTAGATACATGAAACGGGAGTGCCAGAAGAAGAGGAGAGAGATGAAGCAACAGAAAAATGTTTGGAAAAGTTATAGTCAAAAATATCCTAATTTTGACTAGAAAAACATTAATCGGCACATCCAAGAAGCTCAACAAATTGTAAGTAGGATAAACACAAAGAGATCCACACCTAGATAAGTCCTGGTCAAACTATCTAAAGCTAAGACAATGAGAAATTCTCCAAAGGAGCAAGGAAAATGACTCTTCACACACAGAGAACATTATATTTAACAGCTAACATCTTACGAGAAACAATGAAGCCAAAAGGCAGTGGGATGACATATTCAAAGTTCTGAAAAAAATAAACTGTCAGCTAAGAATTTTATATCCAGCAAAACGAATCTTCAAAAATGAAGGCATGAAGGCAAAATAGACATCCACATATCTAAAAACAAAATAAACTAATGACAAAAGACTGAAAGAGTAGCTGCTGGTAGACCTACCTTTATAAGAAACGCTGAACAAAATCTTTTAGGTTAGAAAGAAATTACACCAATTACTTGAGTCTACAGAAATAATGAATACCAGAAAACATCATCTTGTAGGGAAAGGTGCATATGAATTCTTAATTACCTTATAAGACAATTACATAAAATCATTAAATATAAAACAGTATTGTTGGGATTAAAACATAAACATATGGCTAGGTGCAGTGGCTCATCCTTGCAATCCCAGAATTTTGGGAGGTAAAGCTGGGTGCATCACTTGAGCCCAGAATTTTGAGACCAGCCTGAGCAACATGGCAAAAACCCAATTCTACAAAGAAAAAAAAAACTAGCTAAGTGTGGTGGTGCATGTCTGTAGTCCCACCTACTTGGAGGCTGAGGTGGCAGAATCACCTGACTCTGGGAAGTTGAAGCTGTGATTGCACCACTGCACCCCAGCCTGGGTGAGAGAGCAAGACCCTATCTCAGAAAATAAAATAAACAAAACATAAAAATATTATCTGTATGAAAATAACAGCAGAGCAAATAGAGGAGTAAATGTTACACTGGAACAAAGTTTGTATTTTATTGGAATACTGTTGATATTCACCTTAAGAAGACTGTAATAGGTTAAGAAGCATATTGCAATCCCTAAAGCAATGATTTTTTTCAGAAGCACCAAAAAACAGTCAAGGAATTTAAATGTTATACAAAATGTATACACACACACACACACACACAAACATGAACACAAAAAAGGCAGTAAGGAAGGAGTACAAGAGTAAGACATCCATGGGCATATAGAAAATAAAACAGCAAAATGGAGGACATAAATCCAACCATATCACAATTACATTGAAAGCAAATAAATTAAGTCATTCAACCAAAAGACAAAGATTGTCAAACTAGATAAAATAAGAAGGTCCAAAGGTACGTGGTCCGTAATACATTTCAGATTCACACATAAATAACTTGAAGTAAAAGGATGGAGAAAGATACATCATTCAAATAGTAAATACAAGAGAAATGAAGTAGTTATACTAATATCAAACTTTAAGCTTGAAACATTATTATATATGAAGAAGGTGATTTCATACTGATAAAACAGTAAATTAATAAGAAAGACATAATAATTATAAATATATGTAAGTCTAACAACTGAGTCCCAAGGCACATGAAATAAAAATTGACAAAACTGAAAAAGAAACAATTTTATAATAACAAGCATCAGACTTCAATATACCATTTTCAATACTTGCTGGAACAACTGAACAAAAAATCAGCAAAGATATAAAAGATTTGAACAATACTATTAATCAATTTGACTTAACTGACATCTACAGAATGCTCTACCCAACAATAGCATAATACACATTATTTTTAATAACATATAAAATAGTCTTTAAAATTTTTAATTTTTTTTAAATTAACAAATTTGTTAAAAATTAACAAATTTAAAAGAATTGAAATCACAGAAAATATATTCTCCAATCATTATAGATTTAAATCAGAAATCAACAACAACATTTTGGAAAAATCCCCAAATATTTAACAATTAATATACATCTAAAATCATGGATTGAAAAGGAAGTCAAAGGGAAAGGAAGAAAATATTTTCACTGAGTAAAAACAAAAACAATGAATATCAAAATTAATATTTAGTGCAGCCGAAGCAGCAGATTTATAGCTTTAAACATCTATATCAGAAAAGGAATAAAAAAGACTCAAGTCAGTAACATAAGCTTCTGAATTAAGAAACTAGAAAAAGAAGAACAAAGTAAAACCAAAGCAAGCAGGAGAGAAAATAAAAATTATTAGAGAAAACAAAAACAAAACTGGAAAAAAATCAATGAAATCCAAAGTTAGTTTTGGAAAAGATTAACACAGTTGACAAACTTTTAGTTATACTTATTAATAAAATAAAACAAGATACAGATTACTAAAATCAGGAATTGAAGAGGAGATCATAAAGTCAGACTGCTGACCTTATTGAAATTAAAATAAATACTATGAAAAATACATGGCAACAGATCAGACAACTTAGATGAAACAGATTATTAATAGAAGATAAGTTACTGAAACTGACTCAAAAAATATAGAAAATCTGAATAGACTCATAAGTAGTCAAAATTTTAAGATGGACTATATGCTCTTCACCTTTGGTGCTACTAACCATAATTATACTGCATCACATGGCAAAAAAAAAGATCATTCAGAATGGCCTAATCTAATCATACAAGCCCTTAAAAGAAAAGTTTTCTAAGAGTGGTGGCAAAAGGGGAAGTCAATGAGATTTGAAGCATACGAAGGATTTGACATGCTATTGCTGGCTTAATGGTGGGGGCCAGGTGTGGAGAAATGTGTGCAGCCTCTATTAAGATGAGAGTGGCCCTTACATGGAAGACCACAAGGAAAAGCAGACCTCAGCCCTACGTTGCAAGGAACTGAATTTTGCCAAAACCTGAATGAGCTTGAAGGCAGATTCTTCCCAAGAGTGTCCAAATAAGAGACCAGTCTAACAGACACCTACATTTCAGGTCTGTAGTACCCAGTGGAGAACCCAGTGAAGCTCAGCTGGACTTCTGACCTACAGAACTAGACAATTAATTGATAATATATGAAAAAGCTGCTAAGTTTGTTATAATCTGTTACACATAAAAAACTAATAGGCCGGGTGCGGTGGCTCATGCCTGTAATCCCAATGCTTTGGGAGGCCGAGGTGGGCGGATCACAAGGTCAAGAGATTGAGACCATCCTGGCCAACATGGTGAAACCCCATCTCTACTAAAAATACAAAAATTAGCTGCGCGTGGTGACGTGTGACTGTAGTCCCAGCTACTTGAGAGGCTGAGGCAGAAGTGCTTGAACCCGGGAGGCGAAGGTTGCAGTGCGCCGAGATTGTGCCACTGTACTCCAGCCTGGCAACAGAGCGAGATTCTATCTCAAAAAAATATTTAAAACAAAAACAAAAACAAAAACAACCTAATGGAACCTCAAAGAAAAAACTGAATTGGTATTGAAAAAACATTTCCACAAAAGAAACTCAGACCTAGTTGTCTTTACTAGTTAATTCTATCAAATATTTAAAGAATTAACAACAATCATTCATAAATTTGCAGCAAATAGAGGAGGAAATACTGTTAAACATATTATATGAGACAACTATTACCGTAATACCAAAAATATACAAAGATCTCACATGAAAACAAGGACCAATATACTCCTAGGAATGTAGACCTAAAAACCGTCAACAAAATATTAGCAAATGAAATCCCATATAAGATAAAAGGACTTATATACAATGATCAAGTGAAGATTATTCCAGAAATGTAAGGTTGGTTTACTATCAACCAATTCATGCAATGTATAAGGAAAATGAAGAGCAAAACCCCAAAACCAAAAGATCATCTCCATGAAACAGAAAAAGCATCTAACATTCAACATTTACTTATGATAAAGACTGTCAAAAAACTAGGAAGAAAGATAACCTTCTCAATTACAAGATAATCTATAAAAAATCTGCAGCTGTATGTTTCACTTAATGTACTTAATGGTGAAATGGTAAAAGACAATGCTTTTCCTCCAAGATCAGAAACAAAACACATATGTGTATTCTTATGTCTTCTGGTCAACACTGTACTAAAAGTTCTATTCAGTGCAATAAGGCAAGAAAAAAAAAGACATACATTATGAAAAGAAGGTAAAACATTTTATTCACAGGTGCCATAACATATCCTTTATGTAGAAATCCTAAGAAATCTACAAACAAAACAAAACGACTAAAATAATAAGTTCAGCAAGGTCACAGACTACAAGATCAATTATACAAACATCAATTATATTTTTATATACTAACTATAAGAATCTTACACAAACATCAATTATATTTTAATATACTAACTATAAATGATCTGAAAATAAAATTAAGAAAATTACATTCAGAACAGCATCAAAATGAATAACATTTATATGAACAAAGTTAACTAAAGAAGTGTAAGACTTCTGATATAGGAGTTAAAAATAAATTATTTAAGCAGATAGTGAGGGTAGGAAGTCCTTGGTAAGGTTTCCTTTTTTATAAAAAGCAGCCCCAAGTAATTTCTTACCAAACAAAAAGCAGCCTGAAAAATCAAGCTGCAAGCATAGATAAGCAAGCTAAAAGCTTGCATAGGTAAATTCCAGCAGCTGTGCCAATAGAAAAAGGCTACCTGTGGGCTAGGCATATTTGACATGGCAGCCATCTTCCCTTTTCTTTTCTTTCTTTTTTTTTTTTTTGTTTTTTTGTTTTTTTGTTTTTTTGAGATAGAGTCTCACTCTGCCACCCAGGCTGGAGTGCAGTGGCACAATCTCACCTCACTGCAACCTCTGCCTCCTGGGTTCACGCCATTCTCCTGCCTCAGCCTCCCGAGTAGCTGGGACTATAGGGGTGTGTCACCACGCCCGGCTAATTTTTGTATTTTTAGTAGAGACCAGGTTTCATTGTGCTAGCCAGGATGGTCTGGATCTCCTGACCTCTCGTGATCAGTCTGCCTCGGCCTCCCAAAGTGCTGGGATTACACGTGTGAGCCACAGTGCCTGGCCCATCTTCCCTTTTCTCAACCATGTGTATAGTAAGGAGCAGACAACATGGTCTGGTCAGGTAGAAAACCCATTTGCATATTAAAAAGATTAGGGTGGAGGATGGAGATGGGGTTTCACCACATTGGCCAGGTTGGTCTCGATCTCCTGCCCTCAGGTGATCCACCTGCCTTGGCCTCCCAAAGTGCTGGGATTACAGGCATGAACCACCATGCCTGGCCAAAGACAACCTTCTTTCATATACTTAGTAATATTTACTGGATACTGAACATCTATAAAGTGTGTTCTAGGTATTGTAGAATCATCAGTGAAGACAAAGAGCCTGCTCTAATAAAAACCCATATTCTAGTGGAAAGAGACAAACAAGTAAAAAACTAAATTATGAGGCCAATGGTAAGTAGTATAAAGACAATAAAAATAGAGCTATTTGATGAAGGGTAATTGGGGTGAATTATAGTAACTAAATGAACCCTTATGGCCTCTGGTACTTGCCTTAGGATTTCTTTCTGCCATTCTTACAAGATCCCACTTACTAAGATATGTAACCTGTCATTAATGTGAGAGATCAACCCTTCAACTTTATCTCATTTCAGATGGGCCTTTTAGAGTCGATTAGCTGAAAAGTCATTTGATTTGAGGAGAGATTTTTTAATACAGTCCCTATATAATACTTATGGCAATATATAACCAATGAACAATAGAGTTTGTAGAAAACAGGTAAAAATAAATAAAGTTATTTAGTTAACTAAACACAACAGAAAATACAAGCACTTCAAATACTGGGCCAGATGTTGCTTTCTTTACTGCTAAGAGTGAGTGATGATGAAAAATCATAAAGTTACAAGAATATTTTAATATATGGTTTCTTAGGGTCTGTATATCATTGTGAGGTATAACTCTTCAGCATATTTTGGCTGATGTCATAATTAGGATGATCAAGCTATTTTGTTATTTGCAACAGCTTGAAGAGCACAAAAAATAAATTAGTTCTTTAATCTAGACTAAATGTGAACCAGAAAATGGGAGGCCCTGCTCATGGAAAACTGTCCTAAAATGTGACTTCAGGTGTGTGTGTGCGTGTGTGCGCGCATGTAAACAACACAAAGCTGAACTCACTTTTCATGTGGAAAGAGGGTGGCCTTTGGGCATTTAAACTATGAGGACAGCCCAGGCAATGACCCGAAATAAAAAGAGCAGGTGGCCGTGAGCATGGACCAGGGTTATTGGCAACAGTCTTCATGTTTCTGCATGTCTCAACAAGAACTAATCAACTCAAATTGTATAGAGCATGCCAAAAAGTTATGATCTGTTTAATATAGACCATCTGTCCAAATGAGTTGTATGTAAAAGGCTTCTACCAATCAGTCTCACCTAAGTAGATTGGCACAACTTCAATAAAGATAGACAGCATTCAGGGTCTGTATCAGGCTTAGTAGCTAAGTCCTAATGATACAGTGATTTAAATGAAACCCTAGTCCAGTCTTTTTTTAAATTACTTTGTGAACAAAAACTTTCTCTTACAGAGAGAAGGTCAGGACAAACTGCTTCTTTCCTATAAGTCATTACATTTGGATGTAACAATGTTACCTTTCAATGCTCCAGAAAAAAACTCAAACCAAGTGTGGTTTCTTTCAGAGCAGTTTTCTGAGCAAAGAAGCAAGGCAGCACCAAGAATATCTATAATCAAATGCTTACATAAGAACGTGACCCTTTTTTGGCCATTACTGGGACAACAAAGGTAGCCATTCAGATAATACCTTTCTACTATTCTTAAATCTATATCTGACTCTAAACATAGAATTATCTTCTCTGAAGGCATACTTTGATTTGAGGCAAAGGCAGGAGAGAAAGCTTAGGTGCCATGGAGAAGTAGTAAGGAATGAAAGAGAACAGTGAGGAGTAGAAGAAAGAAAAGAGGAGAGAGAAAAACAAAAGAGTAACAAGTCAGAAAAAGTTGTATTGATAAAACATCTCACTTTAATACATTTCAAACTGGTTTTATAACCCTTTTAAGCTTAAAGGACTCTTTTATCGTGTGTGCTGAAAACAGTGTACTTGATTATCTTAAACCAAACCAAAATTAGTTTAAATCTTATCAACATAGATCAAGCTCAGAAAAAAATCACATCATACAAGAATGGATGAAAGTATAATACGGGAAGACTCGTGGACATGAAGCTGAGTTTTGCTTATTTTCTATCTTGGAGACTCTTCTTAAGTTTCTAGTGCTGTGTTATTTAAGCACACTGGTCATTTCTTTTGATAGAAAATATTTCTAATCCTATCTGCCCCAAGGAGATAGATAATTTTGGAAAATACATTCATAAAACTGCATGTAAAGGACTCACCAGCAATTTGAATAACAGATGACATCTCCATTACACTAGCACAGAGGTTCTCAAACTTTTGTGTTCATGAAACTCAGCTGGAAGGTTTGCTAAAATGCATATATCTGGGCTCCACCTCCAGACTTTCTAATTTAGTAGATATGGAGTAGGGCCTGAGGATTTGCATTTTTCAAAAGTGCCCAGGTGACGCTGATGCTGCTGGACTGGGGACCACATTTTGAGAACCACTGCACTAGCAAATACCTTCTGGCATCATGATGGATTCTACCTGGGTATGGGAGGTAAGCATTCACTTCAGATGTTTTCAGTTCTTCACCTGATACAATGAGGTGCACACAATTTCCTTTCCTGCTCTGGCCTCCTCCCCTATGACTGGTCTATATCTACATATCTACCACCAATTATCCTTTTGAGAATACTGGAACAAATAATTCTTTCCCATTAAAGTAAATACCCTCTGTCAATAAATTACCTTTTCCTTAAAGGTCTTATGTGGTGGTCTATAGGTAACTAATAAAAGAAAATCACATGGAGTCCTTTCTAATTCTTACGCTTTCCTCTCTATTCACATTTTGTATCCATTACTTTTCAATGTGCCTTTTAGTCCTGCACAGTACCACGTTACCTCATATTGCTCTTTTGTTTCACAATATTGACTGAATGCTTTACTTCCTAGTTCATCTGAATTCGCTTTTATTTCAAGGCCAAATGTATTTATGACAAGAATACAAAGAAACCATTGGAATGCAGAGCATTTTCAAACTGTTAGTAACTATGTTTCATATTTCTTTGTTATTTAAGAGTATTAATAGATTTTTACAAAGCACTGTACCATAAAAAAAGCAAATGAGATATATCTGATGAAAGCACCTTCTAATGGGTGAACTCAAGGTTATTTGTATTAAGAGTTAACTCTAATTCAAATAAGGAAATGTTAAAAAGCTAAAGGACTTGCCCAAAGGAACTTAACCTAGAGTAAAACCATGAAGTTTGATTCCCAGCCTGAGAGCCAATATTTCAGAAAACAAATCTGTTTCTGTAGTTCTTATTCAACTCTTAATTCCATTTTATTATCTTAGGCTCTCAAAATAAATACTTTACAAGACTCCTATTATATAACAATTTGGGCTCTCTTTAATTACAAGTTACAACAAATCTGATAAAACTATAGTTTCTCTTTCCCTAAATTTTCCCATTTAAGTACTTTTTGGCCCAGAAGATTATATACCTTTTTTTCCTATTATACCTTCTTTAAAACAGCAAAAACCATTTAATGCTGAAATCTCTATAAGTTTTATTACTATGCACTTATTATGCCCATGATACACTTTCCCCTCCATAAAGCCTTTGTTTTCCTAAGAATACCACTAAATTTGTATGCTAAAATTCAACACATTTAAAAGATGGTTTCAGTTAGAATTATTATTTTGGAGTATTTTGGAGTAGCAGGAAACACACTTATCTACCCAGTAGAAAAAATTAGAAAATTAGACAAAATATACAACTGGTCTGAACAATGTCTGAAACCAGTTGTTTTACATATTCTGACATTTTATACATTCAGATATTCAAGCAGTGTACGGATATGATCCTGAAAGACGGCAAACAAATGAGCTAAGTCCTAAAATGGAAATAAATTTGTGTTTAGATAAACAGTCCAGACTATAGTTCAGTGAGAAAAGTCCTAAGCAGAACAAAGAAGTCTTGCTGCAGAGTTCAGGGAGGTTGAGGTGGCCAGAAATTGCATGACAGAATCCTTAGAAAAGACAGTGCTACACAGAAAAACAGTTGAGTAATCAGCACAGAAGCCTTCTTGAGTTTTGCTAAGACTGCACATATGTAGAGTGAAACTCAAATTGTTTAGACAATTGTTGTTACCAGGGAGTTGTAAATGAAACACTTCCCAGAAGTCACAAAGTACAAGGATATGTTCAAGTTTTGTCTCGTCAGAATGGTTGATCCCAGGACACTCAACCTTACTGAGAAACCAGAAAGAGCTAAGCAGTTGTTAGAGAAAAGACTACCCTACAGACTAGCCTTAACAAAGCTTAAAAACAAGTCTTAAAAAGATCTGATCTACAAACAACTTAAATGCCTGTCAGAATTAACAATGTAAAGGAACACAATAAAATCAAGATAATCATTAATGTAACATCTATATTGATAAGCATCTAATAAAAACTTACAACACATATGATGAAATATGACTAGTAAGTCAACAGAAAAACACCTGGAGATGACAACTGATAGAATTAGCACATGAGGATTTCAAAAGTCCTATTATAAATAAGTTCATCATAATTAAGGATTTAAAGGAAAACATGAATGTAATGATAATAAAAGATATTAAAAATAACCAAATGGTATTTAATAGGTGAAAAGTAAAAATTTGACATTATAAACCCATGCAACATCAAGCACATCATTATCATATTTCTAAAAACTAGTGAAGAAAGATCGTAAGAGTAAGCAGGCTTAAAAAGACGTTGCATACAAAGGAAGAAAATAAGAAAGACAGCAGAATATCATTTATTTAAAAAACATGCAGCTGGGCACGATGGCTCATGCCTGTAATCCCAGCACTTTGGGAGGCCGAGGTGGGTGGATCACCTGAGGGCAGGAGTTCCAGACCAGCCTGACCAACATGGAGAAACCTTGTCTCCACTAAAAATGCAAAATTAGCTGGGCATGGTGGCGCATGCCTGTAATCCCAGCTACTCAGGAGGCTGGGGCAGGAGAATTGCTTGAATTCGGGAGGTGGAGGTTGCGGTGAGCCAAGATCATGCCATTGTACTCTGGCCTGGGGATCTGTCTCAAAAACAAACAAACAAACAAACAAACAAACAAACCATGCAAGCCACAATAAATGAAAAATGATACAATATTATGAAAGTGATGAATAGAAGCAAAAAAACCAAGTTGCTAAGTCAGAAAAATTTCCTTTAAAAACTGAAAGTGAAATAGATACAAAAGATGAAAAAAATTATTCCAGAAGAACTGCATGACCATAAACAAACACCTATCTCCAGGTATAAGTAAAACGATATTAGATGAAAACTAGGATCTAAAAAAAGAACGTAAACTGCTAGAAATGGAAATACAAGCAATATTTTTCATATCTATTTAAAATGATTGTTAATTTAATGCAATAATAATAAAACTGTGGTGTACACAACACATGTACAAGTAAGTATGTGACAATAATAACAGAACAAATGGAAGTAGGAAATTGAAGCATTCTTTTATGCAGTTATACATTCGACATTACACATGATCTGGTAAATATCACTTGAAAGCAGACTTTTTGTTTTTGAGACAGGGTCTTGCTCTGTTGCCCTGGCTGGAATGCCTAGGCACAATCACAGATGACCGTAGCCTTGACCTCTTGGGCTCCAGAGATTCTCCTGCCTCAGCCTCCTCAGTAGCTGGGTCTACAGGAGTATGCTAGCAAAACCGGCTAGTATTTTTGTTTCTTTCTTTGCAGAGTTGGGGTTTCACCATGTTGCCCAGGCTGGTCTTGAACTCCTGGGGTCAAGCGATCCACCCGCCTCAGTCTCCCAAAGTGCTGGGAATACAGGTGTGAGCCACCACATCCACCATGAAAATAGACTTCTAAGGGTTCATATTGCAAACCTGGAAAAACCACTAAAAAATTAAACAAATACAGAATAGAAATAATAAACACTAAAACTACAAAATTATTTAAAAGAAGGTTAAAAAACCCTAAATATGAAACTGAAAAATCAGTGAAAAATAGAAAATAAATTAAAAGGTAATATAACTAGACTCCATCAAGTTGATAATTGCAAGGGTAAAGGATCCAAATACGCCAATGTAAGTCCAGAGACTGTCAGGCTAGATTATAAATCAAAAGCAAACTATGCACTATCTATGAGAGCCCTCCTTTAATTATTAAAGACAACGGTGGAGAAAAAGTAGAAGGACTGAAAAGGACATATACCACAAATACTAATTATAAAAAAGCTGAAGTGGCTATATTAATAACGTATTAGGTATATTTCAAAAGAAGTGATAACAACAGGGATAAAGAGGCATGTTTCAAAGTGATAAGAAGTTAATGCACCAAGACTATATAACAATCCTAAATGTGAATGAATCTAATAGCTGAAATTCAAAATACATGGTGGAAAGATGGAAAGGAAAAAAAACACACACACACAATCATAGTTGGAAATTCCAAAGATCTCTCTTAGTAACTGATGGAAAAAGTGTACTAAAATTCAATAGGCATACAGAAGACCTGAACAACACTATAAGGGTATATACCCAAAGGATTATAAATCATGCTACTATAAAGACACATGCACACATATGTTTATTGTGGCACTATTCACAATAGCAAAGACTTGGAACCAACCCAAATGTCCATCAGTGACAGACTGGACTAAGAAAATGTGGCAAATACACACCATGGAATACTATGCAGTCATAAAAAAGGATGAGTTCATGTCCTTTGTAGGTACATGGATGCAGCTGGAAACCATCATTCTGAGCAAACTATCGCAAGGACAGAAAACCAAACAACACATGTTCCTACTCATAGGTGGGAACTGAACAATGAGAAGACTTCGACACAGGGTGGGGAACATCACACACCGGGGCCTGACATAGGGTGGGGACAAGGGGGAGGGATAGCATTAGGAGAAATACCTAATGTAAATGACGAGTTAATGGGTGCAGCAAACCAACATGGCACATGTATACCTATGTAACAAATCTGCACATTGTGCACATGTACCCTAGAACTTAAAGTTAAATAAATAAATAAATAAATTATTAGAAAAATATTGACCCTGCTGACAAACAGAACACTGCATCCAATAACTGCTGATTACATTATTTTTCATGCAGATGAAAGATTTATACCAAGATAGGCCATATCATATGATATGGTGAATAATTTCAAGCCTCAATAATGTCAAGATAATGAAACTGTGGAAGACACATTTTCTGACAATAAGGGAATTAAATTAGAAATACATTACAGAAAGCTGTCAGAGATTGGGCAATATCTGGAAATTAAGAATCTTATGACTATAAACTGTTCAAAGAGGAAATAACAAGAATACTTCGGAAATATTTTGAAATTAATCAAAATTAAAACACAATAAAATGTAGCTAATGGAGTTCTGACGGAAATTTATAGCTTTAAATGTTTATATTAGAAAAGAAATTATGTTTCAAATCAATAATCTAAATTCTCATCCTAGCAACTTAGTAAAAAAATGCAAACTAAAACTGAAAAATATATGAATGAAGGAAAAATAAACATAAGGGCAGAAACAAATGAAACAGAAAATAAACAACAGAGAAAATCTAATAAAAGATGTTTTGTTAAAAAAATCAATGAAATCTGAGGGGGGCGCCCAAGATGGCCAAATAGGAACAGTTCCAGCCTCCAGCTCCCAGCCTGAGCAACACAAAAGACAGGTGATTTCTGCATTTTTAACTGAGGTATCAGATTCATCTCACTGGGGCATGTCAGACAGTCGGTGCTGGTCCATGGGTGTAGCCCCACAAGCAAGAGCTGAAGCAGGGCGAGGCATTGCCTCACCTGGGAAGTGCAAGGGGGAAGGGAATTCCTTTTCCTAGCCAAAGGAAATTGAGACACACAACACCTGGAAAATCGGGTACCTCCCACCCTAATACTGCGCTTTACCAAGGGTCTTAGCAAACGGCACATCAGGAGATTATATCCCACACCTGGCCTGGAGGGTCCCATGCCCACAGAGCCTCCCTCATTGCTGGCACAGCAGTCTGAGATCTAACTGCAAGGAGGCAGCAAGGCTGGGGGAGGGGCGCCCGCCATTGCTGAGGCTTAACTAGGTAAACAAAGCCTCCAAGAAGCTCGAATTGGGTGGAGAACACCGCAGCTCAAGGAGGCCTGCCTGCCTCTGTAGACTCCACTTCTGGGGACAGGGCATAGCTAAACAAAAAGCAGCAGAAACCTCTGCAGATGTAAATGTCCCTGTCTGACAGCTTTGAAGAGAGAAGTGGTTCTCCCAGCACGGAGGTTGAGATCTGAGAACGGACAGACTGCCTGATTAAGTGGGTCCCTGACCCCTGAGTAGCCTAACTGGGAGACATCCCCACTAGGTGCAGACTGACACCTCACACCTCACATGGCTGGGTACACCCCTGAGATGAAGATTCCAGAGCAAGAATCAGACAGCAACACTCGCTGTTCAGCAATATTCTATCTTCTGCAGCCTCCACTGCTGATACCCAGGCAAACAGGGTCTAGAGTGGACCTCAAGCAAACTCCAACAGACCTGCAGCTGAGGGTCCTGACTGTTAGAAGGAAAACTAACAAACAGAAAGGACACCCACACCAAAACCCCATCAGTACGTCACCATCATCAAAGACCAAAGGAAGATAAAACCACAAAGATGGGGAAAAAGCAGTGCAGAAAAGCTGGAAATTCAAAAAATCAGAGCCCATCTCCACCTCCAAAGGAACGCAGCTCATCGCCAGCAACGGAACAAAGCTGGACAGAGAATGACTTTGACGAGTTGAGAGAAGAAGGCTTCAGTCGATCAAACTTCTCAGAGCTAAAGGAGGAACTACATAACCAGTGCAAAGAAACTAAAAACCTTGAAAAAAGAATGGATGAATGGATAACTAGAATAATCAATGCAGAGAAGACCTTAAAAGAACTGATACAGATGAAAACCATGACACGAGAACTACGTGACAAATGCACAAGCTTCAGTAACCGACTCGATCAACTGTAACAAAGAGTATCAAATCAACAGAATATACATTATTCTCAGCACCACATCACACTTATTCCAAAACTGACCACACAGTTGGAAGTAAAGCACTCCTTAGCAAATGTAAAAGAACAGAAATTATAACAAACTGTCTCTCAGACCATAGTGCAATCAAACTGGAACTCAGGACTAAGAAACTCAATCAAAACCGCTCAACTACAAGGAAACTGAACAACCTGCTCCTGAATGACTACTGGGTACATAATGAAATCAAGGCGGAAATAAAGATGCTCTTCGAAACCAATGAGAACAAAGATACGACATACCAGAATCTCTGGGACACATTTAAAGCAGTGTGTAAAGGGAAATTTACAGCACTAAATACCCACAAGAGAAAGCAAGAAAGATCTAAAATTGACATCCTAACACCACAATTAAAAGAACTAGAGAAGCAAGAGCAAACACATTCAAAAGCTAGCAGAAGGCAAGAAATAACTAAGATCAGAGCAGAACTGAAGGAGATAGAGACACAAAAACCCTCCAAAAAATCAATGAATCCAGGAGCTGGTTTTTTGAAAAGATCAACAAGATTGATAAACCACTAGCAAGACTAATAAAGAGAGAAGAATCAAACAGACACAATAAAAAAGGATAAAGAGGATATCACCACCAACCCCACAGAAATACAAACTACCATCAGAGAATACTATAAACACCTCTATGCAAATAAACTAGAAAGCGTAGAAGAAATGGATAATTTCCTGGACACTTACACTCTCCCAAGACTAAACCAGGAAGAAGTTGAATCCCTGAATAGACCAATAGCAGGTTCTGAAATTGAGGCAATAATTAACATCCTACCAACCAAAAAGAGTCCAGGACCAGATGGATTCACAGTCGAATTCTACCAGAGGTACAAGGAGGAGCTGGTACCATTCCTTCTGAAACTATTCCAATCAATAGAAAAAGAAGGAATCCTCCGTAACTCATTTTATGAGGCCAACATCATCCTGATACCAAAGCCTGGCAGAGACACAACAAAAAAAGAGAATTTTAGACCAATGTCCCTGATGAATATCGACGCAAAAATCCTCAATAAAATACTGGCAAACCGAATCCAGCAGCACATCAAAAAAGCTTATCCACCATGATCAAGTGGGCTTCATCCCTGGGAATGCAAGGCTGGTTCAACATACGCAAATCAATAAACATAATCCAGCATATAAACAGAACCAAAGACAAAAACCACATGATTATCTCAATAGATGCAGAAAAGGCCTTTGACAAAATTCAACAGCCCTTCATGCTAAAAACTCTCAATAAATTTGGTATGATGGAAAGTATCTCAAAATAATAAGAGCTATTTATGACAAACCCACAGCCAATATCATACTGAATGGGCAAAAACTGGAAGCATTCCCTTTGAAAACTGGCACAAGACAGGGATGCCCTCTCTCACCACTTCTATTCAACATAGTGTTGGAAGTTCTGGCTAGGACAATCAGGCAAGAGAAAGAAAGAAAGGGTATTCAGTTAGGAAAAGAAGGAGTCAAATTGTCCCTGTTTGCAGATGACATGATTGTATATTTAGAAAACCCCATTGTCTCAGCCCCAAATCTCCTTAAGCTGATAAGCAACTTCAGCAAAGTCTCAGGATACAAAATCACTGTGCAAAAATCAAAACCATTCTTATACACCAATAACAGACAAACAGAGAGCCAAATCGTGAATGAACTCCCATTCACAATAGCTTCAAAGAGAATAAAATACCTAGGAATCCAACTTGCAAGGGATGTAAAGGACCTCTTCAAGGAGAACTACAAACCACTGCTCAGTGAAATAAAAGAGGACACAAACAAATGGGAGAACATACCATGCTCATGGATAGGAGGAATCAATATTGTGAAAATGGCCATACTGCCCAAGGTAATTTATAGATTCAATGCCACCCCCACCAAGCTACCAATAACTTTCTTCACAGAATTGGAAAAAACTGCTTTAAAGTTCATATGGAACCAAAAAAGACCCCCCATTGCCAAGACAATCCTAAGCCAAAAGAACAAAACTAGAGGCATCACGCTACCTGACTTCAAACTATGCTACAAGTAACCAAAATAGCATGGTACTGGTACCAAAACAGAGATATAGACCAATAGAACAGAACAGAGCCCTCAGAAATAATACCACACATCTACAGCCATCTGATCTTTGACAAATCTGACAAAAACGAGAAATGGGGAAAGGATTTCCTATTTAATAAATGGTGCTGGGATAATTGGCTAGCCATAAGTAGAAAGCTGAAACTGGATCCTTTCCTTACTCCTTATACGAAAATTAATTCAAGATGGATTACAGACTTAAATGTTAGACCCAAAACCATAAAAACCCTAGAAGAAAACCTAGGCAATACCATTCAGGACTTAGGCATGGGCAAGGACTTCATGTCTAAAACACCAAAAGCAATGGCAACAAAAGCCAAAATTGACAAATGGGATCTAATTAAACTAAAGAGCTTCTGTACAGCAAACGAAACTACCATCAGAGTGAACAGGCAACCTACAGAATGGGAGAAAATTTTTGCAATCTACTCATCTGACAAAGGGCTACTATCTAGAACCTACAAAGAACTCAAACAAATTTACAAGAAAAAAACAAACAACCCCATCAAAAAGTGGGCAAAGGATATGAACAGACACTTCTCAAAAGAAGACATTCACACAGCCAAGAGACACATGAAAAAATGCTCATCATCACATGCCATCAGAGAAATGCAAATCAAAACCATAATGAGATACCACCTCACACCAGTTAGAATGGCAATCATTAAAAAATCAGGAAACAACAGGTGCTGGAGAGGATGTGGAGAAATAGGAACACTTTTACACTGTTGGTGGGATTGTAAACTAGTTCAACCATTGTGGAAAACAGTGTGGCGATTCCTCAAGGATCTAGAACTAGATGTACCATTTGACCCAGCCATCCCATTACTGGGTATATACCCAAAGGATTATAAATCATGCTGCTATAAAGACACATGCACATATATGTTTACTGCAGCAGAATTCACAATAGCAAAGACTTGGAATCAACTCAAATGTCCATCAGTGACAGACTGGATTAAGAAAATGTGGCACATATACACCATGGAATACTATGCAGCCATAAAAAAGGATGAGTCTGTGTCCTTTGTAGGGACATGGATGCAGCTGGAAACCATCATTCTCAGCAAACTATCACAAGAACAGAAAACCAAACACCGCATGTTCTCACTCATAGGTGGGAATTGTACAATGAGATCACTTGGACACAGGAAGGGAAACATCACACACCGGGGCCTATTGTGGGGAAGGGGGAGTGGGGAGGGATAGCATTAGGAGATATACGTAATGTAAATGACGAGTTAATGGGTGCAGCACACCAACATGGCACATGTATACATGTGTAACAAACCTGCACGTTGTGCACATGTACCCTAGAACTTAAAGTACAATTAAAAAAAAATCAATGAAATTGATCCAGAAAAAAGATGTGAATAACAAAAATCAAAAATGAAAAAGTGGCAAATAGATACAAGTGCACAGACATTAAGATAATAAAGGAAATTTATGAATGCTGAATTATACTACATATAACATCTAAAATGAAATGGACAAATTCCTTGAATGACAGAAAGTAACAAATTGACTGAAGACAAAATATAAAATATTAATACCCCACATAAATTACAGAAATTAAAGTAGTAATTTAATATATTCTCACAAAAAAAGCCCACTCCTGATGGCTTCAGTGGTGAATATCAATCATTTTTAAAAGAAAAGGTCATGGATCAACTGAGAATATGGAAAAAGGAGAAAACAGTTTCCAACAGATTTACCAAAGCCAGAATTACTCTCATCCCAAACCAGACAAAATTACCAAAAGAAAACAGAACTACAGAATAATATTCCTTATAAATATAGATGTCTGCACATGATACATACTCTAAAACTGACCACACAGTCAGACATAAAACGATTCTCAAAAAACTTGAGACCAACCTGGCAACATGGGGAACTCCGTCTCTGCAAAAAATTAGCCAATCATGGTGGTGCTTGCCTGTGGTCCCAGATACTCAGGAGGCTGAGGTGGGAGGATAACTCAAGCTCAGGAGGAGGAAGTTGCAGTGAACTGAGATCATGCCACTGCACTCCAGCCTGGGCGACACAGTGAAGACCTTGTCTCAATAACAATAACTACAATCAGAAATGACGAGGCAGACATTGCCACCAACCCCAAACAAAACTCTCAGAGACTATTACAGACACCTCTAGGCACACAAATTAGAAAACCTAGAAGAAATGGATAAATTCCTGAAAATATATAACCTCTCAAGATTGAACCAGGAAGAAACTGAAACCCTGAAAAAAACAATATTGAGTTTCAAAATAAAATCATTAATAAAAAGCCTACCAATGAGAAAAAGCCCTGGGCACGATGGATCCACAGGTGAATTCTATCAGATATACAAAGAAGAGCTGGTACCAATCCTGCTGAAACTATTCCAAAAAATCAAGTAGGAGGGATTTTGACCCTAACTCATTCTATAAGGCTAATATAATTTTGATGTCAAAATCTGGCAGAGACACAACAACAAAACACTTCAGGAAAATATCCCTGAAGAACATAGTTGCAAAAATCCTCAACAAAACACTAGCAAACCAAATCCAGCAGCATCGCAAAAAGCTAATCCACCACAATCAAGTTGGCTTTATTACTGGCATACAAGGTTGGTTCAACATATGCAAATCAATACATGAGATTCATCACATAAACAGAACTAAAACCAAAAACCACATGATCATCTCATTAGACACAGAAAATATGTTCAATAAAATGTATCCCTTCATCTTAAAAACCCTCAACAACTAGGCATTGAAGGAACATACTTTGAAATAAAAAGAGCCATCTATGAAAAACCCACAGCCAGCATCATACTAAATAGGAAAAAGTTGGAAACATTACCCTTGCAAAACAGAACAAGACAACGATGTCCACTTTCACCACTCCTATTCGGCACAGTACTGCATGCACTAGCCAGAGCACTCAGGTAAGAAAAAAAAGAAAAAAAATACAAGGCATCTAAAAAGGAAGAGAGGAAGTCAAACTATCTCTCTTTGCAGACTATACGTTTTTATATCTAGAAAATCCTAGTCTCTGCCCTAAACCTCCTAGATAAACAACTTCAACAAAGTTGCAGGATACAAATTCAATATAGAAAAATCAGTAGCATTTCTGTTCACCAACAATATCCAAGCTGAGGGCCAAATCAAGAATGCAATCCTATCACAAAAGCGATACACAAAAAATAAAATATTCAGGAAGGTAAAAGATCTCTATGAGAATGATAAAACACATGGATGGAGCTAGAGGTCATTATTCTAAATGAACATAATGCAGGAACAGAAAACCAAATACCACATTCTCACGTACAAGTGGGAGTTAACATTGAGAAAACATAGACACAAAGAAATGAATAACAGGCCAGGCATGGTGGCTCATGTCTGTAATTCCAGCATTTTGGGAGGCTGAGGTAGGAAGACTGCTTGACCCAAGAGTTCATTCGTTCAGGACCAGCCTGACCAACATAGCAGGACCCCATCTCCACAAAAATTTTAAAAAATCGGCAGGGCATGGTGGAATGTGTCTGTCCCAGCTACTGCGGAGGCTGAGGCAGGAGGATTGCTCGAACCCAGGAGGTTGAGGCTACAGTGAGCCATGTTCATGCATCTGCACTCCAGCCTAGGCATCAGACCAAGACTTTGTCTCACACACAAAAAAGAAGGAAATAATAGAAACACGGACTTACTTGAGGGTGAAGGACTGGAGGAGAGTGAAGATTGAAAACTACCTATTGGGTACTATGCTTATTACCTGGGTGACGAAATAATCTGTACACCAAACCCCCATTACATGCAATTTACCCATGTAAGAAAAGTGTACATGTACCCTTGGAACCTAAAATATAAGTTGGAAAAATAAATAAATACAGATGACGTTCAACTGTTGTGGGGGGACGTTGCAGAGATAATGAAGTAATCAGTTGCTTCTTGCCACTCTGCTACCAAAGTGTCCATATACAATCCTTGTCAGCTGTACAGAAATTAATCCCAAAGGCTGACAGGTCTTCCCAGATGTGAATAAAACAAAAATGAATCTTCTTTCAGAAATGTAATATTTAATAGCTTTGAGGTAGAACTAAGAACGGAAAAAGCTACAATCAAGTTTACTGCAATCTTATGCGGTAAAATGACAGTAAAACTCCAATATAGATTCTAACCAGTCTCTCAACCGTATGAAAAAATGTGACGATCTTCTACATTTGCAATACAGAATGGAGCCTGGGCAACATAGTGAGACCTTGTCTCTTCTAAAATTAAAAAAATTAGTTGGGCATAGTGGCACATGCCTGCAGAAGTCCCAGCTACTTTGGGGGCTGAGGTGGGAGGATCGCTTGACTCCAGGAAGTCAAGGCTGTAGTGAGTCCTGCTCATGCAATAGCAAACCAGCCTGGGCAACAGAGCAAGACCCTGTCCCAAAAAAATAAATAAAAATAAAAATAAAATACAGAAGAAGCTCAGGTGTGGTGGCTCATGCCTGTAATCCCAGCACTTTGGGAGGCCAAGGCAGGAGGCTCACTTGAGCCCAGAAAGTTGAAGCTACAGTGAGCCATGATTGTGCCACTGCACTGTAGCCTGGGCCACAGAGTGAGACCCTGTCTCTAAAAAATAAGAGGAGAAAAAATACAGACGAGGAGAGTGTGATTGTTTATAAGACATTAGTAGTGGTATTCAGTGACTGTAGAGTTTACTTATTTCCTGTAAGAGATTTGTATAGCAACATACTCAAATTATTTTCCTGATGGACTAAGGAAACTCTATCCTAAAGCCAACAGAACGTGTGATGGCTTAAATTGTCATAAATATTTTTTCATCTTAATATGATTCTCATCTGTTCATGCAACAATTTCTTAACAATTTAATGTTAAAACTGCAGTATGAGAATATCTCTATTTCTTATTTTCAGATTAAATATAAGAAACTGCAGAAGCTATGGGAGTAAATTTGAGACTGTGATAGGTCTCTAAATTCCTTAAATAGCCATGTAAAATACAATGTATCAAGCAAAAGTAATTATAAAGTACTTTTTGGAGTTTTTTATTAGAAGATGTATGCAATTTAACACCCAAAGGTCTTTAGTTTCCAGGTTGTATTATTAAGTATCAGCCTTCTGTAAGGGAACTTTGCTATCATACCAATAACAGAACAATGCACCAGACTGTTCAGTTTTCCAAAAGGAACATGTAGGTCTCCTAAAAGTATAATTCTATACTGAGACATCAGACACTTTTCCTTCTAAAGTCATAATTCTAACATTTAAACTGGGAGTATAGTGGGTGATTAGGGTCTAAACCATGGCTCTAATCCTGGTGAGTTTTCTTATTATATGAGTTTTAAAATATTAAAATCTATACCTTCCTTATCTGAATACTACTCATTTTTCATCCATCAATAAATTTATCCAGACACTCATCAGATTAAAAGAGAAATGGACAATTCTTATACTGCTGAGTGTTAACAGCAGGTCTGCCTTTCTTAAAATCCTCTCCCACTTTAATTTCAATGAGGCACATGCTAGGGTTCCTGCCAGGTTAAGTGCAAAGTAAATTCCTCAATTTGGGTATGGTATGGTATGGTATGGTATGGTATGGTATGGTATGGTATGGTATGGTATGGTATGGTATGGTGCTGTGCTGTGCTGTGCTGTATTGTATTGTATTGTATTGTATTGTATTGTATTGTATTGTATTGTATTGTATTTTGTTTTATTTATTTATGAGACGGAGTCTCACTCTGTCGCCCAAGCTGGAGTGCAGTGGCACTATCTTGACTCACTGCAAGCTCCGCCTCATGGGTTCACACCATTCTCCTGCTTCAGCCTCCTGAGTAGCTGGGACTACAGGTGCCCGCCACCATGTGCGGCTAATTTTTTTTGTATTTGTTTTAGTAGAGACGGGGTTCCACCGTGTTAGCCAGGATGGTCTCCATCTCCTGACCTCGTGGGTCTCGATCTCCTGACCTCGTGATCCATCTGCCTCGGACTCCCAAAGTGCTGGGTAATTTTTTTTTGGTTTTAAGGAGCAGAAAGTTTAACAGACAAGAAAGAAAAGAGAAAAAAGTAGGAAGAAGCTCCCCTGTACAGAGACAGAGGGAGGGGGGCTCTAAAGCCAAGAGAGGAGACTCCAATTCCTCAATTTAAAAAACATCATTTAAGGAACATTCATGTTCTAACTGGTTCATGGTAACTTTCAAGAAACTATTTTAAATACCAAAACAAACGCAAAGAAATCCTAATAAATAATTCATAGAAGCTGTGAAATGCCATATTGAGAATCAGAACTTGATTGTTGTACTAAGGGCATTTTTCCTCTTTAAAAAGAAAAGTTTCTCACACAATAGGTTTCATTATAAGAACATATTGATTGAAACTAGTTTCATTGCCACTAATGTTCTGCTTAATTTTAAAGATAACATAATATTGAACAGAATAATGTGTTCTATTAATAACATTTTATTGAAAAGAATAAACTGATTTATGGCATTTGTTTGTCCAAATAAGCACACAGATCATATGCTATAAATCTTCTTGAGTCTAAACAGAAGGCTGAGATGCAACTTGATAAAAATAAAAAGTTATCATAAAACATAATGAAAAATCCAATTTGAAAATTAAACAGTGCACTGCCCAGCTTCACGCTTTGTTTAGGGTCTGAAGCTTGCAATGAAGATGAAAGAGCAGCTCTAGTATAGTTAAAATGGCTATTGTGAGTCTTCATTTGGGGAATCCTATACAAATATTTAAAATCTGTTAGGGAAAGTCTGGTCATTTCGCTTCTTAGGCAACTCACTCTAATCTCATTGAAGGTACACTTTAAAGTGAGGCAGCTTATTTTTTACTTAAAAATACTTTAAAAGTTGAATTTTTATTTTGTGGGGGTAAGGGGGGCAGAAATTAACACAAGACTTGTGTTCACAGACTAAAGTATTTTTCCCTGAAGCTTTAGTTTTGAATGAGCCAACTCAAAGTCGTTCCTATGTGTGTATGTGCAAACAGGAACATGGACATACACAAACTATTTCGAGCAGATATCTGAAAGGATGCCATCAGGCCATTCCTCTAAAAGATGACCCATACACCTTCTGGAAAGCAATGTTTGCATTTCACAGCCAAGAGACAGGATTATATATTTGCCACTGATTCTACATAAAATTGATCATTTATCTGTAGCTGATTTCCCTTACACAGAAAGCTGTTACAGTTCTCTTACATACTATTTACCATTCTGAAAAATTCCCCTTTGTCTACATTTATATACAGTATTCCGAATATTAGGAAATTCAACATGTGCTGTAATCTTTCAAGTTAATTTTGCATGAGAGAAATTATTTAACTACTTTTAAGAAATACTTATGTTTCGGCTGGGTGTGGTGGCTCACGCGTGTAATAACAGCACTTTGGGAGGCCAAGATGGGTGGATAACCTGAGGTCAAGAGTTCAAGACCAGCCTGGTCAACACAGTGAAACCCTGTTTCTACTAAAAATACAAAAATTAGCCAGGTGTGGTAGCGTGTGCCCGTAATCTCAGCTACTTGGGAGGCTGAGGCAGGAGGATTGCTTAACCCGGGAGGCAGACATTGCAGTGAGACGAGATCACACCACTGCACTCCAGCCTGGGTGACAGAGTGAGACTCTGTCTCCAAAAAAAAAAAAAGAAAAAAGAAAAAAAAAAAAAAGAAACACCTATGTTTTACCTACTTGCTGCATCCAGCAGCCTTAGTCATCCCACCCCACTCCACCTGTGCAGAGATCTTTGTGCAAAAGGCCCTCTGCTCAACGCTGAGGCAGATCTCCAGGCATTTGGAGCATCACTCACCTGGCAGACTGGCCCGCATCCCCCGCCCTTCCTATGTGAACATCCTGGTACAGGAAGACCCTCTCTGCTTCATGCCCAGGCAAATCATCAGGCATTTGTTGTACCCACTCATCTCTTTCAGCAGCTTAAGCCACCCTACCTTTCCTGGACATAGATCATGGTATAGTGAAACCCTCTGCACCCCATGCCCAGGCAGATCTCCAGGCATTCAAAGAAACTGCCTGCCTCGTCCAGCAGTCTGAGACACTCCACACCTCCTATGAAGAGATCCTGGTGCACAGGGCCTTCTCTGTTCCACGCCCAGGCAGATGGTCAAGATATCTGGAACACCCACTTAGATTAAAAGTGTAGGTTGCTGCCCATCCCCATGCAGAGAACTTGGAGCCAAGGAGGTTTCACAGTTCAATGTCTAGGCACACCTCTGGGCGCATGGTGGCCACCCCCATTGGCACTGGTGCTTGTGCCTGCCATAAGGTGATCTGCGATCTGTAGGTGTACCTGCCTGGTCCAGATCTGCTGTTCCTGGTTCTTGCCTCCCAGCCCCGCGGAGTCAAACAGGGAGCTCACACCACTGTGCATTCCATGAACCAGCTCATTGCCTAAGGCAACAGAGAACTTCTGCCAGTAAACAAGGATCAAGTATATACCCAATCATGTTGGCTGCAGTAAGGTCTGACCTATAAGTGCCATGTATCGGCTTATAGGATGAACTGCACAGCCAAATGGAAGTGCATAGGGCTACTGAAGCAAAGCCAAAAGCCGAAAGACCCTACCCAGCATTTTCTACAGTCACACTCCCAGGGAGCAGGGGCAGGAAAAGGTAAAGAAAAAAATAAAACAACAATAACACCATAGGGAAAAAGAAAATATCCTGCCTGCACAAAAATAATTACAAAAAGTTAGAAGGGCCAGCATTATCAGATGAGAAGGAATCAGAGTATGGATTCTGGCACAATAAAAAATTTGAATGTAGTGATACCACAAAAGTACTGAACTCACTCTACAGCAATGGTCTGTAACCAAAACACAAACTTAGAAATGGCAGATAAAGAATCTAAAGCAAGGCTTGCAAGGTAGCTCAATGAGATTCAAGATAAAGTTAAAAATGAAAACAAAGAAACTTCTAGAGCAATGTAGGAAATGAAGAAAGACATAAAAATCATATTAAAAAAATCAGTCAGTGCCTCTAGAATTGAAAACCTCACTTAAGGAATTTCAAAATACAAATGAAAGCTTTATCAATAGACTGGACCAAGCAGAAGAAACTGTTTCAGAGATTGAGGACTGATCTTTCAAACTAACCTAGTCTGGCAAAAGTCTGTGAGAACCCCGAGATTATGTAAAGAAACCAAGTCTTCCAAGTATTAGCATTCCTAAGACAGGAGAAAAAGGAAAGAACCTGAAAATATACTTGAGGAAACAGTTCAAAAAAACTTCTTTAATTATGCCAGAAAGGTAGACAGGCAGACAGAAGAAATCCAGAGATCACCTGGAAGATACTATACTAAATAATCACCAAGGCATATAATAGTCAGAAGGTTCAAGGTCAACGCTAATGAAAAAAATCTTAAAGGCAGGTAGAGAAAAAGCATGAATCACAAAAAAAGGGAACCTCATCAGGCTAACAGTGGGCTTCTCTGCAGAAACTTTACAGGTCAGGAGAGATTAGGAGCCTATTTTCAGCATTCTTAAGGAAATAAAAAAATTCCAAGCAAGAATTTGACATCCCACCAAACTTAAGTTGTTGAGGTGAAGGATAAATAAAATCTTTTCCAGACAAGCAAGCACTAAGGAAATTCATTACCACTAGACCAGCCTTCCAAGAGATCCTTAAGGTAATTCTAAGGATGGAAACAAAAAATGATACCTGCGACCACAAAAACACACCTAAGTACGTAACCCATGAGACTAGAAAGCAAAAACACAATAGAAAGTACAAGGCAACCAGCTGAACAACTTCAAGATAGGATCAGAACCTCATATATCAATATTAACCTTGAATACAAATGGTCTAAATGACCCACTTAAAAGGCACAGAGTGGGAAAGTTGGAGAAAAATACAAGACCTATACATCTACTGTCTGCAAGAGATCCATCTCACACATAACGATACCAATAGGATCAAAGTAAAGAATTGGAGAAAGATGTACCACATACATAGAAAACAAAAAAAGAGAAGGGATCACTATTCTAATACCAGATACAACAGACTTTAAACTAACAATCCTAAAAAAGGACAAAGAAAGACATTATATAACGATAAAGGGTTCAATTAGATAAGTCTTACCTATCCTAAGTACGGACACACACAACATTAGAGCACCCAGATTCACAAAAACAAGTACTTCTAAACCTATGAAAAAACTTAAACAGTCACACAATAGTATTGGAGGACTTCAACATCATACTGACAGCATAAGACAGATCACTGAGGCAGAAAACTAACAAAGAAATTCTGGACTTAAACTTCACAACTGAACAACTGGATGTAAGAGAAATATATAGAGTACATGACCCATCCACCACAGAATATACATTCTTCTCATCTGCACACAGAACATACTAAAAGATTGACTATATTCTTTACAAAAAAGCAAGTCTCAATAAATTAAAAAAATTGAAATCATATCAACCATACTTTCAGATCACTGTGGAATGAAAATAGAAATTATTATAATATCAGAAGACCTCTCAAAATCACTCAATTACATAGAAATTAAACAACTTGCTCCCGAAGGACTTTTGGGTAAAAAGAAGACATACTTCTCCAAAGAAGACATACAAGTGACCAACAAACATAAAAAATTCACATCATCACTAATCATCAGAGAAATGAAAATCAAAACCACAATGAGATATCATCTTACACCAGTCAGAATGACGATTAGTAAAAATGTTAACAAAACAACAGATGTGGGCGAGGATGCAGAGAAAAGAACTGTTTATACACTGTTGGTGTGAATGTAAATTAGCTCAGCCACTGTAGAAAGCAGTCTGGAGATTTCTCAAGAAACTTAAAACAGAATTGCCATTCAACCAACCAATCCCATTACTGGGTATATATCCAAAAGAAAATAAGTCATTCTACCAAAAAGGCACATGTACCTGCATGTTCACCACAGAGCTATTCATAATAGCAAAGACATGGAATCAACCTAGATGCCTATCAATAGTGAATTAGATAAAGAAAATGTGGTACACATATACCATGGGATACTTCACAGCCATAAAAATAATGGAATCATATCCTTTGTAGAAACATGAATGCAGTTGGAGGCCATTTTCCTAAGCGAATTAATGCAGGAACAGAAAACTACATGTTATCACTCATAAGTGGGAGCTAAATATAAGGTACTCATGGATATGGCAACAATAGACACTGGGGACTACTGTGGGGAGTGAGGGAGATGGGCAAGGTATGAAAAACTGTTAAGTACCATTCTCAGTATCTGGGTGACAGGATCATTTGTACCCCAAACCTCAGCATCATTTAATATATCCAGATAACAAACTTGCACATGTACCCCATAAAAATAAAAGCTGAAAAAAATGGTTGATTACCATTTTATACATGAGGAGCCTGAAGCCTATAGATTATTTAATTTTCCAAAGGTCATATAGGTAGTAAATTGTGGCACTACATATTATACCTAGGTGATCTAACTCCCTAGTTGAGCTCTTGTTCCTAATTCCAAATACTAGTGCCTTGCTACCCTATCCTGTCTCTGAAAGTTCACAGGATTGACCATCCAGGTGCCATTTTAATATGATGAAAGTACAATTTATTAACTAGCACCAAAATGGCCTTAATATGTTAATGAAATTTCTAAATATATGTGATTACCATCCAGTGAGTTATTAATGTCAGCAGAAATAAACAATATGGAGGATTACCTCTCTATTATTTTTACTCCATTTCTCGTAATGTCATGAGCCTTTGATACTCCACTGAGCATAAACCCCCATGCTGTCCCAAAAAGGGACATCAACTTTTCAATTCTGAAACAATAAAATAGAAGTTTCAGGGAAATTAAAAGAAAGAAATAGCTATGCTTTCAGTGCAAATTTAAAATCAGTATTACAAAAACTGCAATATAGATTATTAGCTTTGGTATAGGATACACTTAAAAGTTCAATGTTAAAATAACCAGAATTTACTAAACTACACTCCAGAGTGCAATTAGTCTCTAGCTTAAGGAACACCCACAGCCTGGTTAAATCATTCATCTACTGTGTAAGATACCATAATTTGTTTAAACAGTCACTTATTAATGCAAAATTAGATACTGTGTTGACTACTGAGGCTTGGTTCAGTCTACTTCCCTCCATATAATTATAAAATTTGGGAATCTATAAATCACACATTCTACACTCCCTTGCAGCCAGAGCTCTGTGGATGTCAATTAGGTTCTGCCTATTTCACATAATTGTGGAGGTTTCCTTTTTGTTACCACTGGCAAGGACAATGGTGAAAACACAAAAATTATTCTCAGCAGTGACATCCCAGGGAATATATTTTAGATTTCTGGGTTACAAGAAGCAGTTGTGGAAGCAGCAGAAACACCAATGACTTGTTGCTCTGGCCTCTAAACGCCTAGATTTCATGGATGGGAGTCTATTCTCTAGTTTCCTGGGTGTTCGGAAACAGTTGTGACAGTGGCAAATAGATTGCTTCTGATTCCAACACAGCTCCAGTGTTGGTCTCAGAGAATTACTCTCTTAGTATTAGTTCTATATTGTTCTGAAGTCACTACTGGAAGTCTAACCTAGAACCTGCTTCTTCAGTCCTTTCAAAGATTTAATATACTTATTTTTGAGTATTACGTTCCTTCCTGTCAAAATACCTACAAAGGTAGTTTCTATTTCCCATCCTGAATCCTGACTGACAATCTTTGGATATTACTAAAAATGTGGTCTTTTTTTTCTTTTTCTAAATTCGAGTACAATTTATACACGGTAACATTCATCTTTCTTACTGTATAATTTTTCAAGTTTTGAGAACTACAACTGGGTAATCATCATGAAAATTAAGGTAATTTCATCACACTAAAAATTACCTATGCTCCTTTGTAATCAACCTCTCCTCCAACTTCAGCCCAATTATATATGTCTCTGTAGTTTTCCTTTTCTGGGATGTCATAAAAATGGATTCATACAGTATATAACCTTTTGAGCTTGGCTTCTTTCACTTAGCATCTGAGATTCATGTATGTATATTGTGCGTGCCAAGTTATTTCCCTTTATTGCTGTGTAGGATCATTTAAATTATTTCCTGTTTTTAGTGAGTATCAATAAAGCCATTATAAAGACTCACATACCGGCTTTCATGTGCGGATAGATTTTCATTTCATTTGGGTAAATACCTACAAGTTAGTTCAGGTGAAAAGCAGACCTGGATTAGGATGAGGGCAGCGAAGTTGGTAAGAAATGGTAGGAATTGGGATTTATTTACAATGAAGAGTGCACTGGATTTGGTGATGGATGAGATCTGGAGTGTGAGAACAGAGAGAAGTCAATTATGACTCCAAAGACTTTTTTTCCTTGAGAAATAGAAAGAATGGGAATGCCATTTACTGAGGTGGATAGGTAATGTAGTGGCAGGTTGGGGAGGAAAATCAGGAGTTCAATTTTAGCTATGCTAAGTTTGAGATATTAGTGGACAGATCACATATGCACTGTTTCCTTAATTAGACTGAAACCCTTTAGGGCAGAATCTGTATCTTTTACTAACATACGGTTTCCTATAATAGCAAGGGAATAGAATTTAGATTAGAAGATTTGGGGGTGTTTTTCAGTCCCTAAATTTCTGCAGTGAGAGCTAGGCTGTCACAGTTGTAAATTTACAAGTGCACTAAGCTTCTTGTATCTCACAAATGGCTACTTCTAGGGTAGCTATAATTTAAGTGAATATGGTACTATATGTATATAACCAAAAAAAATTTACCACTTCCTTGAGAGCATGAAGAAATTTCATGGTTAGAAAATTTTTCTATGTTGAATATTTCATTTTTTTGTTTCTGTCAATTATTGCTATATATACCTCTATCCTCTTAAATCAGACAAACAACTTTAATTCCCTAAGTCACAGTGTGGTAGAATCTCAGATGACAGTTTCATTTTAATCAGGTTCCAAGGTTAGACATAATGTTTAGCTTTGATGTAGCCCCAGTAATCAGAGAGGATCTCCAAGAGCCCAAACAACATCACCTCTTATTCTTCCACAGTACAGACAATGCTTATCTCCATCACCTTCCCTTTAGTGGATCTGCAATGAAGACTAAAGCACTTTGTTAAGTCCCTATGTGATCCACGCTAACTACAGTGACCAAATTCTGGCACCAGAATGAATACATTTAATAGCAACAGAAAAGTGTCTCATTAAAGAGATCCACAAAATGGTATCAATTCCTTTTAGGGTATCTTTTTTTTTTTTTTTTTTAGATGGTGTCTCAATCTGTCGCCCAGGCTAGAGTGTAGTGTTGTGATCTCGGCTCACTGCAACCTCCACCTCCTGGGTTCAAGCGATTCTCCTGCCTCAGCCTCCCGAGTAGCTAGGACTACAGGTGCCCGCCACCATGCCCAGCTAATCTTTGTATTTTTAGTAGATACGGGGTTTCACCATATTGGCCACACCGGTCTCGAACTCCTCACCTTGTGATCTGCCTGCCTCGGCCTCCCAAAGTGCTGGGATTACAGGCGTGAGCCACTGTGCCCAGCCTTAAGATATCTTTAGTCTCTAAGCAAGAAGCAAATTTACTACTGTAGCCCAGGAATTCTGGTATTTTGCAAGATGTTATGCTCTTCCACTCAGCAAATATATTTTCCGTGATATGCCTCTTTGCTCAGCTGTATCATGGTAAGCTTTTCCTTATTCTTTCTAATGCCTAAGGCCTTTTCATGACAATTTCTATTTCAGCTGCCTAATTTTTATGACTAACATTTTCTGGATACACACTCTCAGATAATTAGGAACTATGTATGGGAAGAGAAACTCATTGGCTTAAACAAATTAGGTACAGGTATTTTCTTTTCCTTGTAATGAAGTCTCTAAAAGTACACAATCTGGGGCTATTTCAGCAGCCCTACAATGCCATCAGGGACTTCAGTTTCTTTTATCTTTTGGCTCATACACAGACTATCAACCTTATATTCATGAAATGGTTGCTCAATCTCCAACATTAGGACAACATTCCACAAAACAGAGGCTTTCAACTTGACCTGTTGATATTTGGACCAGATAATTCTTTGTTCTGTGGATGGTCTTGCACACTGCAGGATGCTTAGCAATATCCCTGGCCTGAACTTGCTAGGTGACAATAGTAACCCCCAGTTTAACCACCAAAAATGTCTCCAGATAATTGCCAAATTTCTCCTGGGGGTCAAAATCACTCCTAGTTGAGAACTGCTGCTGGAGAAAAAAAGAGAATGGATGAAAGACAAAAAGAGGAATGACAGTGGTGCCTGCTATACCCACTCCCTCTCCCTGGTCCTCTATCATCTTAATGAGACTTCCTAGAAGCCCTGTGGAACAATTTCTTACATCTCACTAGCCAGAACTGTACCTCAGTGCCACCGCATCTGCAAAGGAGGTTGAACAATGAGGTTTTAACTAGGGACATTGTTATTTCCAGTAACAGTGGCATTAAGAAAGAAAGATAGCAAAGAAATGGATAATAGGTAAGAAAATAGCAGTGTCAATCACAGAAAGTGTTTCAGTACCTTATTTTCAAGACAATTTTCTTCTACTCTTTAAACTGACATTCTTGACTGTGTGTTTGCGGATGCTCCTAAGATTTTTAAAAGAAGGTGTATCCTCATTTGTGTCTTATGAAGAACTTTTCAAGAGGACACTTTGTAGAAGTTGCCTTTTCCCTTGAGAACTGGTTATACTTTCCTAGTTCTGTTTATGTAATTTCTTTTTCTTCTCCTTCTAGGACTCCAATGACATAAAAGTTAGACTTCTGATATTATACCAAAGGTCCTTAAGGCTCTTGTGTAACTTTTTCCCTCTCTTTTTCCCCTTCTTAAGCCTATATCCAGTTTTAAGTTTCTATTGACCTATCTTCAAATTTACTGACTCTCTCCTTTGTTACTCCATTCTGCCAATTAAATCACCACTGAATTTTTTCATTTTGGATATTGTATTTTCCAGTTCCAAAATTTCCACTTAGTTCTTTTTTATAGTTTCTATTTCTCTGCTGAGAACTTCTATCCATTAATTTCAAGTGTATTTACCTTTATGCTATGGATAGTTGCTATAATAGATGCTTTAAAGTCTTTGCCTGATTATTCTAAAATCTGGTTGACTCTGGAGTTTACATTTCTTAATTATCTTTTCTCTAGAGAGATGGTTATAATTTTCTGTTTTTTTTTTTTTTTTTTTTTTTTTGTAGGTAGCACTATTTTGAATTTTATCCTGGACATTTAAAATGTTATGTTGTGCAGACTGTGGGTCCTATGACTTGCTATAATCCTATAGAGCATATTTTGTTGTTGTTTTAGCAGAAAAATCAAGTTTGGTTTACACAAGTTCTTTCTCACGTCTGAGCAGTGGTTCTAATTTGAGTTCAGTTCAGTTCTCAAAGCACTGCTATAATGCTTTGGGTCTGCTTTGTGCATGCATAGCATAGTACTTGTGTTGGCCATACACAAAATGAGGGAACACCCTTCTCCAGAGCTTTCTTGTCTGACATTTCTCCCATACTCAGTGGCCCAAAGTGCCCCTTTTCCTGGTTCCTCTTGTGGCACTGCAGCTGCAGCTTGGCAACTGGGTCTGTCTTGGGTTAAAGCTGGTAAAGGGAGACAAAACTTGGAAACTGCCCCCAAACTCTTTGGAATGCTAAGCTCATTTACTTGGTTCCTGTGGTGTAAGAAAATAAGGTTTGTATCAGTTTTAGTTTCCAGTGCCACACTGCTACCTTCACAACTGAAGGCAAAACCATAAGAAAAAAAGAAAAGAAGAACTTCCCAAACTAGGAAACTTGTTTCCATACAGGTTGCTCCTTTAAGTTTTGACTCCTCACCACCATCTGACTGCTTTTGTTTACTTATATAGTTGGCTTTTAAACTTTGTCCATAATTTTTAGTTTTAATCAGCAGAAGGGGTAGGCTATAGTGGGCTTATCCCATCTTGGCAGGAAGTTCTTCATGCTTTATTTTGAATTATCTTTCTTACAGCCAAAAGCCTTTTGGTGGCTTCATTTAGTTAGAAGGTTTTATTGCTATTCTTACTTTTTAGAAACTAGTCTAATTTTACTTCTCATCAGATTGGCTCCTCTTCTATTTATATTATCATTGAATTTCTAAGAATTTTCCAGAAGTTATGACACAAGCACTTTGAAATTTTAGAGTATATATTACCAGCACGCTTTCTTGCAAGCGTTCTCTCATTTGTTTTATTCTTGCATTCATTTGCTCACTTAAATACTTGTTCTTTCAGTTGAACAATCAGAACCTTCACAAGTACTATACTGATATTAAAATAAGCATGAGTGATGACAACATTAAAAACACCTCACGCCTTCTCAATACACAATTGTGTATATAATGCCAGCAAGGAGGTATCTGCTGAGAGTAGCCACTCAACAAAATGATGTGTGGCCAGCTATCTTTGCCTTATCGGTTAAACCTCAAATGCAATTTTCCAGAATATATACAGTTTGAGGTGCCAAGAAGCCAAGAAAAAAGGATATGTTTACTCAAAGCAGCTTGATGTCCTGTTGTTCTGGACTACAAGTGTCCTTTCCTTACGATTCAATGGCATGCCAGATGGAAGGTAATATTTAGAATTGAAAAAGGGAGACTAGTGGAGGAAGACAGCTGGTGTTGTTTTTAAAAAGTCCTAGCAACAGAGGCTACTCTCAAGAAATCTTAACAAATAAATGAAGTAAATGATACATAACTGCATCACCTAAACCAATGACTTTGACACTTTTGTTATTACTCAGGCATTGCTCTTTTGAGTTTTGTTGTGAGTCATAACAAAAACTGCATAAGCAACAGCCACCATTTGTTAAATAACTGTTAAATAAATGTTTTTGATGTGCTTGATTGTAGAATAAAGACATTTTCACCTGAATGCCTCTTAAAATGAAGGTTACAAATTACAGAACTGAGAAGACACTTATAGATTACCTTAAATTTTTAAAGCTTTAAAAATAATAGAAGAATGTTTAATATAACTTACTACAAAGAATTGGTTTTAAATGTAACCTTTTTGGGGGTGTAAAATAATCTGAGCATTTTAGAAAGCTGATACTACTTAGCTATCTTTTATTGTTTTATGTGTAAAATTTTCTCCTTGATCAGTAATTTGTGAGACTCAAACGAGTCTACTTTTCTTAATTCTGACCTGTTACTCTTAACTTTTGGAAAAAAGTAACCCGACATGTTTACCCATTATATATCTTCACCACTAAAATCACATTTTGCAAAATAAATTTGATTTTTGGGTTTTTTAAAGGAACTTTTTTATTTGTACAAATTTATGGCATACATGTGATATTTTATTATGCATATATAATGCCTAGTGTTCAAGTCAGGGTATTTAGGGTATCTGACACCTGATTACAATACATTTTCGTTAACTATAGTCACCTTACTCTGCTCTAAAACACTGAATTTATTCCTTCTAATTTAGTGTATTGTACCCTTTAACCAACTTCTCTTCATCCTCTCTCCTCCCCTCCACTCACCATTCCCAGTCTCTTATCCTTCTGCTCTCTACTTCCACGTGATCAAATTTTTTGGCTCCCACACATAAGTGAGAAGATGATGTGATATTTTTCCTTTTTTGCCTATCTTATTTCACTTAAGATAATGACTTCTAGTTCCATCCATGTTGCTGGAAATGACATGATTTCATTCTTTTTATGGCTGAATAGTATTCCATTGTAGATATACTACATTTTCTTTACCCATTCATCTATTGATGAAAGCTTAGGTTGATTCTGATATCTTTGCTTTTGTGAATAGTGCTATAATTAACATGGGAACACATGTATTCCTTTGATATTTTTATTTCTTTTCCTTTGAATAGAGACCCAGTGGTGGGATTACTGGATCAAACAGTAATTCTACTTTTAGTTTTATGAGGAATCTCCATACTATTTTCCTTAGTGGCTGTACTACTTCACATTCCCACTGACAGTATAAGAGTTCCCTTTTCTCTGTATCCTTGCCAGTATCTGCTATTTGTTGTTTTCTTAAATAATAGCTATTCTGACTATGGTAAGATGGTATGACACTCTGGTTTTGATTTGCATTTATCTGATGATTAGTAATGCTGAGCACTTTTTCATACACCTGTTGGCCATTTTTCGGTCTTCTTTTGAGCAATGTCTACTCATGTCCTTTGCCCACGTCTTTTTTGAATTTCATATCATCTTCAAAATTTTTTATTTCCATAGGTTTTGGGAAAACGGGTAATTTGGTTACATGAGTAAGTGCTTTAGTGGTGATTTGTGAGATTTTGGTGCACTCATTACTCAAATAGTATACACTGAACCCAATTTGTAGTATTTTATCCCTTACTCCCCTTCCACCCTTTCCCCCAGGTCCTGAAAGTCCATTATATCATTCTTATGCCTTTGTATCCTCATAGCTTAGCCACCATTTATAAGTGAAAACATACAATATTTGGTTTTTCATTCCTGAGTTACTTCACTTAGAACAACAGTCTCCAGTTCCATCCAGGTTGCTGCAAATGCCATTAATTTGTTCCTTTTTATGGCTGAGTAGAATTCCATCTCATATATATATACCATAATTTCTTTATCCACTCATTGACTGATGGGCATCTGAGCTGGTTCCATATTTTTGCAATTGTGAACTGTGCTGTTGTAAACGTGCATGTGCAAGTATCTTTTTTGTATAATGACTTCTTTTCCTGTGGGTAGATACCTAGTAGTGGAGATTGCTGGATCACATGGTAGTTCTACTTTCATTTCTTTAAGGAATTGCCACACTGTTTTCCATAGTGGTTGTACCACTTTACATTCCCACCAACAGTATAGAAGTGTTTTCTTTGTACTGCATCCACACCAACATTCATTATTTTGTGATTATGGCCATTCTTGCAGGAGTAAGGTGGTATCTCACTGTGGTTTTGATTTGTGTTTCCCTGATCATTAGTGATGTTGAGCATTTTTTCATATGTTTGTTGGTCATTTGTTTATCTTCTTTTGAGAATTGTCTATTCATGTCCTTAGCCCACTTTATGATGAGATTGTTTACATTTTCCTGGCTAATTTGTTTGAGTTCCCTGTAGATTCTGGACATTAGTCCTCTGTCAGAGGTACAGATTGTTATATAGCTGAAAAAAAAAATACTTAGGAATATACCTAACCAAGGAAGTGAAAGACCTCTATAAGGAAAATTACAAAACACTGCTGAAAGAAATCATAGATGACACAAACAAATGTAAACACCTCCCATACTCATGGATGGGTAGAATCAATATTGTGAAAATGACCATAGTGCCAAAAGCAATCTACAAATTCAATGCAATTCCCATCAAAACACCACCATCATTCTTCATAGAACTAGAAAAAACAATCCTAAAATTTATATGGAACCAAAAAAGAGCCCACATAGCCAAAGCAAGACTAAGCAAAAAACAAATCTGGAGGCATCACATTACCTGACTTCAAACTATACTATAGGGCCATAGTCACCACAACAGCATGCTACTGGTATAAAAATGGGCACATAGACCAATGGAACAGAATGGAGAACACAGAAATAAACCCAAATACTTACAGACCACTAATCTTCCACAAAGCAAACAAAAACATAAAGTGGGAAAAGAACACTGTATTCAACTAATGATGCTGGGATAACTGGCAAGCCACCTTTAAGAGAATGAAACTGGATCCTCATTTCTCACCTGATATAAAAATCAACTCAAGACAGATCAAGGACTTAAATCTAAGACCTGAAATTATAAAACTTCTAGAAGATAACATCAAAAAACCTTTCTAGACATTGGCTTAGGCAAAGACTTCATGACCAACAACCCAAAAGCAAATGCAACAAAAACAAAGATAAACAGGTGGGACTTAATTAAGCTGAACAGCTTCTGCACAGCAAATGGAACAGTTAGCAGAGTAAACAACTCACAAAATGGGAGAAAACTTTTGCCCACTTTTTAATAAAAGTTCTTTTCTGTGGAGATGTTTGCATTCCTTGCACATCCTGGATATGAGTCCCTTGTCAGATGAACAGTTAGCAAATATTTTCTGTCATTCAGAAGGTTGTCTGATTACTCTGTTGATCTCCTTTTGCTGTGCAGGTTTTTAGTTTAAGTCCCATTTGTCCATTTTTTATTTTGTTGCCTGTGCTTTTGAGTTCTTATTCATAAATTCTTTGTCTAGATAAATGTCCAAGACAGTTTACCTCAGGTTCTCTTTTAGAGCTTTTTTATTTTGGCTTTTAAATTTAAGCCTTTAATCCACTTTGAGTTGATTTTTGTGCACATTGAGAGATGGGGGTCCAGTTTCATTATTCTTCATGCAGTAATACAATTTTCCCAGCACTATTTTTGAAGAGAATGTTTTTTACACAATGTAAGTTGTCAGCTTAGTTAAAAATTGGTTGTATACGTGGCTGATACTAATAAGTGGCTTATTATCTGGGTTCTCTATTGTGTGTCATTGGTCTATATATCTATTTTTAAATCAACAGCAAGCTATTTTTGTTCCAATGGTCTTATAACACATTTTAAAGTCAGGTAATGTGACGCCTCTTTGCTCTTTTTGCTCAGGATTGCTTTGACTATTTTGGGCATTTTTGTGTTTTCATATGAATTATAGGATTGTCTCCTCTAATTCTTTGAAGAATGATGTTATTTTGATAGAAATTGCACTATATCTATAGATTGTTTTGGGTAATATAGTCAACTTATATGACATTAATTCTTCCAATCCCAATTGTGGGATGTTTTTCGTTTCTTGTGTAGTCTTCAATTGCTTCCATCAATATTTTACATTTTCTCTTGTAGAGAACTTTCACATCCTAGGTTAAATTTATTCCTAAGCTATATATTTTTTGGAGTTATTGTAAATGAGATTGCCTTATTTCTTTCTGGACTAGATCATTAATACTGCACAGAAATGCTACCTGCCAGGTGTAGTGGCTCACGTCTATATTCCCAAAACTTTGGGAAGCAAGGTGGTAGGATCACTAGAGACCAGGAGTTTGAGACCAGCCTGAGCAACACAGTGAGACTCCATCTCTACAAAAAATAAAAATAAAAATAAAAATTAGCCAGACATGGTAGCACATGCCTATGATCCTAGTTCTTCAGGAGGCAAGGTGGGAGGATCACTTGAGCCCAGGAATTTGAGGCTGCAGTGAGCTATGATCGCACCAGAATGAGACCCTGTCTCAAAAAAAAAAAAAAAAAAAAAAAGAAAAGAAAAGAAAAGAAAAAGAAATGCTAGTGGTTTCTGTACATCAATTTTTTATCCTGTAATTTTACTGTATCCATTTATCAGCTCAAAGAGCTTTCTGGTGGAGTCTTCAGGTTGTTCTAGTTATAAGATCATATTATCAGCACTACCAAGGAACAATTTGATTTCCTCTTTTCCAATTTGGATGCCTTTTATTTCTTTCTCTTGTCTGAATGTTCTGGCTAGTACTTCCAGTACAACCTTGAGTAAGAGTGCTGAAAGTGGGCATCCTTGTTTTCTTCCAGTTCTTAGAGAAAAGGCTTTCAGCTTTTCTCCATTCAACATGATTTTAGCCTAGGGTTTGTCACATATGATCATCATTATTTTGAATTATTTTACTTCTAGCCTAGTTTAATGAAAGTTTTTATCACGAAGGGATGTTGAATTTTACCAAACGCTTTTTCTGAATCTATTGAGATGATCATATACTTTTTGTCCTTCATTGTATTGATGTGATGGTCTACATTTATTGATTTATGTATGTTGAACCATCTTTGCATCCCTCATGTAATCTCATTTAATCATGGTGTATTATGTTTTTCATGTACTGTTGGATTTGGTTTGCTAGTATAACGTTGAGGATTTTTGTGTCTCTGTTCATCAGGGATACTAGCCTGTAACTTTCATTTTGTGTGTGTCTAGATTTGGTATCAGGGTAATACTGGCCTTGTAGAATGAATTAGGGAAATCCCTCCTTTTCCATTTTTTGGAATAGCTTGGGGAGAATTTATATTAGTTTTTCTTAATATGTTTGGTATAATTTGGCTGTGAATCTATCCAGTCTTGGGCTTTTCTTTGTTGGGAGACTTTTTATTATTGACTCAGTCTTGCTCCACATTATAAGTCTGTTTAGGTTTTATATTTCTTCCTGATTCAATCTTGGTAGGATGTATGTTTTCAGCAATTTATCAATTTCCTATAGATTTTCAGCACATAGTTGTTAAAACTGGCCCTGATGATCCTTTGTATTTCTGTGGTATCCATTATAATGTCTCCTTTTTCATTTCTGGCTTTGTTTATTTGGACCTTCTCTCATCTTTTCTTAGTTAATGTAGTTAGCAGTTTATCAATTTTGTTTACCTTTTTGAAAAATCCACTTTTCATCTTGTTGTTTTTTAAGTCTCTGTTTCATTTAGGTCTGTTCTTATCTCTATTATATCTTTTCTGCTGATTTTGGATTTGGTTTATTTCTACTTTTCTAGTTCCTGCAAGGGCATTGGTTAATTCTTAATTTGTAATCATTCTACTTTTTGATATAGGCATTTATTTCTATAAAAGTCCCTCTTGGTGCTGCTTTTGCTGTATCCTCCAAGTTTTGATTTGTTGTTTTTCCATTTTCATTTGTTTCAAATCTTTTTAAAACTTCCATCTTAATTATTCATTTTCATCATGGTCATTCAGGAGCATATTGTTTAATTTCCACGTATTTGTATAGTTTCCAGAGTTCCTCTTGGCATTGATTTCTAATTTTATTCCACTGTGGTCTAAGAAGATACTTGATTTCATTAAAAATTTTTTTTTTTTAGTTTTTGTGTGGCCTAATGGTCTATCCTAGAGAATGGTCCTTGTGCTGATGAAAGGAATGTATATTCTGCAGTTGCTGGATAGAATGTTCTGTAAGTGTTAGGTCCACTTGATCTAAAGTCCAGTTTAAGGCCAATGTTTATTTGTTCATTTTCTGTCTTGATGATCTAATGCTGAGAGTGGAGTGTTGAAGTCCCCCACTATTACTGTATAGAAATTTATCTCTTTCTTTAGAAGTAGTAATACTTGCTTTATGAATCTGAGTGCTACAATGTTAGATACATACATATTCAGAATTGTTATATCCTCTCAGTGGATTGATCCTTTTATGATTGTAAAAAGACCTTCTTTGTCTTTTATTACTATTTTGACTTAACATATGTTTTATCTGATACAAGTATAGCCACTCCTGTTCACTTTTGGTTTCTCTTTGCATGGAATATCTTTTTTTGTCCCTTTACTTTTAGGCTACCTGTTCTTTACAAGTTTAGGTGAGTTTCTTGTATGCAGCATATGGTTGGATCATTTTTTTTATACATTTAAATATTCTGTATATTCTGAGTAGAGAATTTAATTCATATAAGTTCAAGTTATAATTAATGTGATAGGCTTTGTTCCTGTCACTGTTAATGGTTTTCTGGTTGTCTTATATATTCTTTGCTCCCTTTTTCTCTCTTAGTGTTTTTCATTGTGGTTTGGTGGATTTCAGTGGTGGTATCATTTGCTTCTTTTTTCTTTCTCTTTTGTATGATTGCTTTACCAGTGACTTTTATACTTTCATGTGTTTTCATGATGATAAATGTTTGGTAAATGTTGGTCTGTCATTTCCAGGTTTATGACTCCCTTGAGCATTTCTTGTAGGTCTGGTCTAGTTGTACCAAATTTCCTCAGTGAAAGATTTTATTTCTCCTTCCTTTATGAAGACTAATTTTGCTGGATACAGCATTCCTAGCTGACAGGTTTCTGTTCTGTTTTGTTTAAGCCCTTGGAATATATCATCCCATTCTCTTTGAGCTTGGAATATTTCTCCTGAGAAATCTACTGTTACTCTATTGGGATTTCCTTTGTAAGTGAGCAAATGATTTTCACTTGCTGTTTTTAGGATTTGCTCTATTTTTGATTTCAGACAGTCTGACTTTAATATGCCATGAAGACCTTTTTGCATTGTATCTGCCTGGCAATTGCTGAATCTCTTATATCTGAATGTCTAAATCTCTTGCTAGACTTCGGATGTTGTCACTTATTGTCTCATCAAGTCGGTTTTCTAGTCCTTTTCTGCTTTGCTTTTTAAAATACTGATAATTCAAATATTCAGTGGCTTTATGTCCCAAATATCCTGAAGGCTTTGTTCTTTTTATTCTCTTTTATTTTTATCTGACTACATTATTTCAAAAGACTCATCTTTAAGTTCTGAGTTTGTTCCTTCTGCCTGATTTAGTCTATTTTTGAAGTTTTCAAATATATTTTGTATTTCCTTCAATGAATTCTTTAGTTCCAGAATTTCTATTTGGTTCCTTTTAAAAATATCTTTTGCTTTCATAAGTCATTCATATCCTAAATTGTTTTCCTGATTTCTTTACATTGATTTTTATGATTTTCTTGTATTTACTGAGTCTCTTTAAAATCAGTATTTTGAATTCTTTATCTGTGATTTTGATAACTTCTTTTTGATTGACATCAATGGCTCCACAAGTATTATAATCCTTCGAAGCTATCTTATTTCCTTGCTTTTTCATGTTTCCTGTCCTTACCTTGATATCTGCACTATTAGTAGTTGCTTCTTCCTATTTTTGAATTTATTTTTCTAGGGGAGAACTTTTTCCTGAAGGTGTATCTATGATGCTGGTTGGGTAGAGCACTTTGGCTTTGATTCTGGGTGCATGCAGTAATGCAGTTTCTGTATGATTTCTTTGGCTGTAAATGGTGTTAGCGGTATCTGATTTACTCAGGGGCTAGGGGGTGGTTATTATGGAAGCTGTGGTAAGGTTGTGATAAGGGAGGACTTGGATTCCAAGTGAGCCAGTCTTCAGGCCATAGTGGTGGCAGTGGTGGACTAAGCATGCCTATCTTTATGCCACAGTACAATGTACACTGGCACCTGCATCGGTGGTTATCAGCAAGCCAATTTTTGGTCCTTCACGTGGTTTGTTTGGATTCCAGCAAGAGCAGTGGTGTACTGGACAGGTAGGCCTGGGTGATTGCAGTAGCAGTGGCGAGACAATTCTGTGGTTCCTGAGTGGTATGCATTGATGGTGGTGGTGGCTGAAATGGGCTGAGGACACCAGTCACCAGGCCCACAAGTGGTTGGTACCACCTGAGGTGGTAACCACTGGAGGCGTAGGCCCAATTTCTGGCTTCGAGGAGGAGTGCTTGGCTGCCTAAGGTGGTGGATTGGGTTGGGCAATCCCCAGGATCCTAAGCTATGTGCTCTGTGTTGGAGGGGGATGCAAAGTTGAGCTGAGTGGGCTTGTACTCAGGCTCTCCAATGATGAGAGCAGGCTATACCTATGGTGGGCAGGGTGCAGCGATCCTCAGGCCTAAGTCAGAGCACATGGGAGAGGAGAAGTAGGAGCCACACTGAGGCTTCTGTCACTGAATAAGATGAGGCCAGCCTTGGTGGCCACAGCCTAAGCCAGTGGGTGGGGAACGCACATCCTTCTCATACCCGAGTCCTGGTTGGGGTCACTCCCCAGCTCTGGTAGTGGTAGCCCATGCCCAGCTTACACCACAGTACCAGCTGCAGAAGCCCCACCCTATCTCACGACCAAGTCCCAATGGAAATTTTTGCTCTGCTCACTTACCAGCACTGGCTGCTGTGGCCCCCAGATTGCTCATTTTACAGCCCTGGCTACAGGAGCCCTCCCATCTCTTGCCCGAGTCCTAGTAGCAACAGCCTGAGTTTCCCTAACACTTTGGTCCTGGCACTGCTGGACCCTAGGACAGCACGTAGTCTGCCAAAGCTATGTTTGAAAATGGTGCATTGCTGTAGCCACTTTGGTCTCAGATAGGGTGTGGGACCCAGTGCAAGCTGCCTCCCTAAAGCAGTTCCGTCCCATGTTTACTGGCAGCTCCCTATGTTAGTTTCATAGGTTTGGAGGATCAAGGGGCTCTCCTATAGCCAGGATTGCACAATTCCAGACTAGAGTTATGGGCTGCTGGAATTCTCTCACTCACCCTTTCCCTGTGTTGGAAACTCACCCTTAGCTGCCTTTTATGAAAGTCATAGAAGCTAGCTGTACAAACCAAACCACAAAATCTTAATAAGAAAGGAAGAGAGGGAAGAAGGGAAGAATTAAATATACTCCTTCACAAATCACAAGTCTTAAATCATTAAAATGAAAAAGTAATTATTCACAGTTAAGTGTTTGAACTAATGAAGCCAGACTCAAATGGGTCATACCAGTTACAGAAAGACCAAAATATTTCCTGGAGGACTGTCTACTAGTCTTCCTTTAAAAGTAATTTTTTTTTTCACAGGTGGGGGTGGAGAGGAGTGGAGAAAGAAGGAGGCAAACCTAGTAAGAAGCAAGTAGTTTAATACTAGAAAGTCAAAGCATCAGTCAGAAACCTCAGAGTAGCTTCCTTCTATTTGAACGTCTCATGGTGTCAAAGACACAGACAGAAAAACAAAACCAATGTGCATATCCACCTTAAAGACAGGCAGTGTTTTAACACATCCAAATGTTTAATTCTAGACATAAGAAATTTTCTCCTAAAAACTTGCCAAGATAATACACGCTATCTTCAGCCTCCTTATATAGTGAAGACTGGATGAAATAAATATTATTTTCTCTCTTGAAATTAGAAACATTAAAGAAAAGGTACAGCAAAATAAAGAAGGTATTTTAGAGACAATTCTTTAGCTTTTCTCAATCTGCAAGTCTTAATGCCAGAACTCTAATACAGAAACAAAGTACACCCCCTTCCTCCTACTTCCCTCATCCCCATTTATTCACTTCTTCTTGGTAAAGGTTGGAATTCTAACTAGAAGCCTTAAACTATGGTAAGATGTTTATTTTTCATGTTATCTTCTCAGAGTTTTATGGAAAAAAGAAAAAAAACTCAAATATTTACTTACCGGTTTTAAAATTTAGAGCCCTTTTAACAGACTCAGTAATCAATCAAACCAATCATAAACATTCTAATATACTTCAATAACAGCCAAACAATGGTGTTGGAATCATGCCTCTACTCATTACAGCTGTAGTAATTGACTTTCAGCAAGTTATTTAATCTCTCTGGTCTCCATAAAAGAGATAATAATGGTGCCTACCTCATTAGGTTAAACTGAGAATGACATGTCTATATATAAAGAGCTTAAAACGGTATGTGGGATAGAATAAGTGCATATAAGTGTTGACTATTATTGTTATACTGATGTTATTAAAATAATTATGAGTCTAACAAGGTAGACAGTGGGAAAAAATGAATTTTAGAGTCAGAGGTTTGAAGAGTGTGACTAATAATACCTGTGTAATGTTGGGCAAGTTACTTAACCTTAGCAAAGCTATTTCATCATTTGTAAAAAGTAGACAACAATACCTACTTTTAACATTTTGAGGACTAATAGGAGATAATGTTTGTAAAGCAAGTGGCACAGAGAAGTGACCAATAAACAAAAGTAATCATTATTATTGCTGTCAGCCAACTTCTCCCTAGACAAGAAAGAAGTTATTTTGTCCCCTGTAGAAGCTGTACACTTTACTTGAGTTCCACCAGGGAAATCGGAAAAATGCAAATTTAATTTTACTAAAACTCACTAGTGAAAGGAGAACTTTCCTACACCCTAGAAAAGGAGGAATAGGAAAAAGGTATAGAGTTTTTCCCAATCCAATCATCTGACAAAGTACAACAAATAGTTACCCTGCTAGAGATTTGAGCAAAAACACATCAACATAGCAGTTCATTGTATATGCAATTTTAAGAGCAGTCATGTCATTTTGTTGTTTTACTACTGTGTCAGTAATTCTTCTCTATTGAATTTTTTTCATTTGAAACTTGTAAAAATAAAATCAGAGCTCTGATAAAATTGGTAAATTTTTACAGTAAAGGAATGGCAGAAAGGAATGTAAAAAAGTATAGACATGCAGGGATGGACCGAAAAATTGGGAAAGATACCAACGAAACTTTGAATGTTAGAAAGTGGGTGAATGATGCACACGTGCGTTTATTGCAGCACTCACTATTCATAATAGCAAAGACTTGGAACCAACCCAAATGTCCATCATTTATAGACTGGATTAAGAAAATGTGTCACATGTATACCATGGAATACTATGCAGCCATAAAAAGGGATGAGTTCATGTCCCTTGCAGGGACGTGGATGAAGCTGAAAACCATCATTCTCAGCAAAATATCATAAGATCAGAAAAGCAAATACTGCATGTTCTCACTCATAAGTGGGAGTTGAACAATGTGAACACATGGATACAGGAAAGGGAACATCACACACTGGGGCCTGTCGGGGGGTAGGAGGCTAGGCGAGGGATAACCTAATGTAGGTGATGGGTTGAAGGGTGCAGCTAGCCACCAGGGCACATGTATACCTATGTAACAAAACTGCACATTCTGCACATGTACCCCAGAACTTAAAGTATAATAAATAAATAAATAAAAAGAAAGAAAGTGGTGAATGAATTGGTAACTGATTTAGCATGAACAAATCAGAAACCTAATTCACAAGTTGGCTAACTGCTATTGGCTCAGCAACTGGAAACACTGGGTATTACCAGAAATGAGAGTAGAGGCAAGGCTGAAAAGAGGTGGGATGATTAGAAGTCTATTTAAGAAGGAGACAGTATGTTCTAGAAAGAGGTAAGCCATTAAAAGGTCTTTAAAAGAGAAATATGTATAAGCTAAAATAAGCAGAATGAGTCAGGAAAACACTCTAGACTATAAAAACTACATGCAGAATTAAACAGATCACAGGTTTTCAGAACTAGGGCATTAAAAAACATGTGATGCTAGGAGTCAACCTATGCTCTGCCACTAATTAGCTATGCAAACTACAGTGCTCAAGTTTTCACTTCTAAATGAAGTAGTTGGATGAGATGAGTGGTTCTCACCTAGGGTGCACATTAGGATCACTGAGGGAGGGAATATCTTCTTAAAAAAACCACATGGTTGGAGTCCCGTACACTGAGATTATGACTCCTGGTTATGTGTGATAGAAAAAGCTCCCCTTCCACTGAAGATGATCTAAAAAATTCTTCCAAATTTCAATAGTTTATACTTCAAATATCAAAGAAAAATAGATATAATTGCATTCATTCAACAGAAACCATTGTGACTTTCCTTTAGACTAGCTTGCAGCACACCAGGGACAGGCACAGAGGAGTAACAATATGAGATTTATTCTACTAATCAATGTTTCTCAAATGAATGAATCTATGGTATTGTCATGAGTTTAATTTTCTAACTCAACTAGGTTCATTTTAATTAAACTACTACAGGGTATAAAGTTTCTTGAAATGGAAAATATTCCTAAGTCTATCCTAGATGTCCAATCGACCGATATTCCTCAGTTTCTCACAACTGTTGTAATTCTTTCATCATAGAATCGTAGTTTCAGCTTTTCTTTTTCTTTTTTTTTTTTTTTACTCTTCCATTTGTAGTATTTGAAAAGTAACAAATGAACACAGTACCAGAAATATAAACAGTTATGGAAGGAAATAAAACAGAAAATAAAACACCTGTTTGTTACTCCCAGTACCACTCCATAGAGATAATTAAACCCTCTTCTCCATTTCTAACTTTAATCATCTTAGTGTTACCCCAAAAACTTTAAATATGATTAGACTTTTCTTTCTTCAATTACAATTACGTATTTATTAAGCAAGATCCAGTGTTTCCTCCCAATGACAGAATTTGCCTCACTTATACTACATCCTTTAAAGTTTTTTATAGTTACATCTTTATATGTCTTTTATATCTTTATAGTTATGTCTTTATCTTTAGTTCTTAGATACATTACCTTTCAAACTTTGAATAAGTGTAATCTCTACTGGATCCATTACATTACACTATATTTCTTGAATTTCCTGTCTGTACAATGAGAAAATCAGTATGCCTTCCTTTCACAATCCAACTTTTAATAGCTATACCATTTATTTCCCACCATCAAGGTTTTAGCATTTGTATTATATCCAGACATTAGATCTTCCATGCTTGTTTACAGATTTATTCTGAAAACAAAAGTCTACAAACATAAAATACACAAATACTTGTCACTACAGAAACAGGATATGTGATTAGAGTCATAGAATGTAAGATGTCAGACGATGGTTACTAAAACAGATACTTGAAAGAATGTTCTACGTGTAGAAGCCAATGGAATTTCCTTTCTAACATTCAACTCCTTAGAATCATGCCTCATTTTAGCTTGCTTCATCTTGAACCATGACTTCCTTGTTCAGCTTTTCATTTTACTACTTTTTTTTTTGAGACAGGATCTCACTCTCTCACCCACGTTGAAGTGCAGTGGTATGATCTCAGCTCAGGCAACCTCAGCCTCCTAAGCTCAAGTGATCCTTCAACCTTAGACTCCTGATGAGCTGGGACTACAGGTGCACACCACACCACCCAAGTAATTTTTTTGGTATTTTTTGTAGAGACAAAGTTTCACCATACTACCCAGGCTAGTCTCAAGCTCCTGGGCTCAAGCGATCCACTTGCCTCGGCCTCCTAAAGTACAAGGATTACTGGCATGAGTCATTGCGCCTGGCCTGTTTTTATTAAATTTTAAGTACACTTTCTTCTAGTTGTCAGGAACACCTGCTATACCCTCTGCCAGGAACATTCTTCCTCTGGCTGTTTATGTGGTTGGTTTCTAATATTTGAGGTCTCAGCTCAAATGTTATCTCCTCACAGAAGAATTAGAGTTGTTTGGTCACATTATTTGTAAAAATGCTCAATTACATACTGATTTCTTCTTAAGTAGCTTCTTTCCAGAACTGCTGCATGGCTGTGCTCCAGCAAAATAAAAAAGGGTCCAGGAAAGAGGAACATGTGACATTTAAGATACAGCAAAACTAAACCAAAAGTATAGTATAAAGAAAGGCCACATATAGAAAGAAAAAGAAAAAAAAAAGAAAGAAAAGAAAAGAAAAGAAATTGGACCTTTGCCTCAGATCAATTCCCAAAATTAATTGCAAGTGAATTCGGAACTTACATGTAAAAGATAGAACTATAAACCATTTAGAAGACAACGTACAAGAATATTTTATGCCTTGGAGGAGAAAAGGACCCAAAAAATACAAACCATAAAATATGGGTAAATTATCCTACCATTAAATTAAAAATTCCATTTATCAAAAGCAGCATAAAGACAGCAAAGAAGCTATAAACTGGTCAAAGATGGCTGTAACACACATAACCAACAAAGGATTAACATCTAGATTATATGAAGAACTGTTACAAATCAATATGAAAAGACAAATTACTAAAAAGAAAAGTGGGCAAAAACTTGAAAAGACATTTCACAGAAAGGAAGATGACAAAATACCTATAAAAAGATGTTCAATTTCACTAATAATCTGAGAAATTCAAATTAAAATCACCATTAGATGCCATTTGTGATAGTCTGCTACAGTGGTGGCCCCCCAAACAACTACAACTCCCAGTAGTCCCTTCTGGCTAAGCTGTCCATTTTAACCCAGAGATACATTCCCAGTTCTGGGACCAATCTGTAAAAATACCGGGTAGCTTCAATTTTTGCACTCTGGGTAAGAAGTCTAGCTACTTTGTTGGATAAATCATGTGAAGACTCTACATGAGGAGAGAGGCCCTGAGCCAACGTAGAGGCCCAGCCATGGTAGAGCCATAGCTAACACATCAGCTCCATGTAGCCACATAAGTATGACCACAGGCACAATCAGCAGAAGAACCATAGAACTGAACCTAGCTCAAATTCAAGAATGGTGGTTGTCTAAGATTTGTGGTGGTTTGTTAAGCAGCAACAGATAACTGAAACTGAATTTATTTTATTGTTTTCATCTTCAAAAATCTGAAAGATGAAAAAACTGTCAAATATCCTGAGGAAAATAAATCTACCCAGTAAAGTCTCAAGGTTTTTGTGTTGTTGTTGTTGTTTTGTTAGCATACAACTAGCAGGCACTTGTGGTTAGTTAACAGAATTCATAATATGTATTATTAACAAGTTCTTTGGCACATGGAAAAATTAATAAAGAAGAAAAATTTTGAAGACTCAAGTAATAAAAGCCAGAGTCTAAATCGTAATTTGCCAACTATAATGAAATGATTAAACAATGTTAAACCTAACAGAACCCTATATAGCCATGAGAGAAAATGCAAAATAGGTTAAGTGACAAATACAGAATTCAAAATTGTAAGCACACAACTATAGGACTGTTTTTCAAATACAGGTAAAAATAATAAGAGTTATGGATATTTTCCTTAACCTTTGTTTTTCAAGTTTTATATTATGTAACTTACTTTTATAATTTAAAATATTTACTTTTGAAAATAAATTAAGGACCAATAAATAAATAGAAAGAACAGGCAAGAATGAAGAGCAAGGAGAGCTATTAATTCTTTGGAAGATCTAGAAATCACAATTAACTGTTCATACAAAGAGCTATCTCAATTGAGTGCAAGGCAAATGCTGCCATTCCCATTAGTGATATGTTATAAATGTACAAGTGACATTTTCTCTCAACATAGCGCCTGTAATTCAAAACCTACCATTTAAAACATTTTTTTATATTCTTCGAATGTGTATTTCCATTTTAGGGAATTTAACAAACAGAAATACAAATGTTCAAAACTACATGTACAAGGATGTTCACTGCTGTATTCTCTGTAATAGAAGAAAATTAGAAAAACACCAAATATAACTATAACGATAACTATATATATATATATATATATTTAGACGGAGTCTTGCTGTGTCACCCAGGCTGGAGTGCAGTGGTGAGATCTCAGCTCACTGTAGCCTCCGCCTCCCGGGTTCAAGCAATTCTCCTGCCTCAGCCTCCTGAGTAGCTGGGATTACAGATGTGTGCCACCATGCCCAGGTAAGTTTTGTATTTTACTAGAGATGGGGTTTCACCATGTTGACCAGGCTGGTGTTGAGCTCCTGACCTCAAGTGATCCGCCTGCCTCAGCCTCCCAAAGTGTTGGGATTACAGGTGTGAGCCACTGTGCCCGGCCCAAATACATATTAATGTATATATAAATTGATTAAATAAAATTTAGTGAGATTAAATAAAATATATCCACACACTAAAACACTGGGCATCGAAGAGAATGCCATTTATATATGTTATTCATGTACTCCTTGGGAAAGTAAATAATACATTTTATTAAGAAAATAAACTTGTAAAAATTATATGTATAGGATTAGCCCATTTTTCTTAAAGTATTGGACAGCGTCTAGAAAAAAATATAGAATAAATGTTAATAGTAGTTATTGCTGAAGGAGAATACAGAAGACTTAGAATTAACACACTATATATTTCTGAATTCCTTCCTAAGACCAGAATGTATTAGTTTAACAATAATGAAGAAAAAATTGTCTTAAAAAGTAGTATCCTGGCTGGGTGCAGTGGCTCACACCTGTAATCCCAGCACTTTGGGAGGCCGAGGCAAGCACATCACAAGGTCAGGAGATCGAGACGGTCCTGGCTAACAGGTGAAACCTCATCTGTACTAAAAATATAAAAAATTAGCTGGGCGTGGTGGTGGGCGCCTGTAGTCCCAGCTACTCGGGAGGCTGAGGCAGGAGAATGGCGAGAACCCAGGAGGCGGAGCTTGCAGTGAGCCGAGATCGCATCCCTGTACTCCAGCCTAGGTGACAGAGCTACACTCCGTCTCCAAAAAAGTAAAAGGGGGGGACGGGGGAAAGTAGTATATTAACAACAGATCATCTTAAAAAAGTATATCCTTTGTCTTCCTTGGCTCATGGTCACAATGACTAAAAATTTTCCCAGCTACTTCTGGATTTCCTGGGGCTGAAGGTCTCTTCTTAATGATTAAAAAAACCAAAAAGCCATGTTGGATGGGAATAAAAGCAGAAGAATTAAAAAAAAAATGGAATCGGAGCTTCTGTTAGTTCCTCTACATTTACCTATGTTCTCTAACACACTGTCCTACCCAAGAGCAAATGCTAGTCCAGACAGGCCACAGCTCTAAGTTTACGCAGGAATTCTGATGAATCCAAACAACAGCTTAACATTGTAATCCACTTTATCAAATGTTTTTTCTCTTGTGCTTTTAAAGCAAATGAACACTGATGGCCACAAATTTTATTCTTAGAAGATTTTAAAAAACCTTTTTTTCACCAACCTCATTTTTATCCTCAAAGGACCCAATTTTGGTGAATAGGTTACCCCAAGACTGAGAGAAATGAAAAACGAATGTGATAATTTCTTAATTGACAAAGTATTCAGGCTGAATGTCACAGGCATAAAAGACAAATAACTCAACATAAAGGCATTCTCAAATAGGCAATATTCTTGGTTTTCACCAGAATCTACTTCACAACATAGGTAAAATCAATTACAGCAATAGCATGATAATAATAGCAAAGTGAACTGTCATAAAGCATTTACTGCATGCTAGGTACTGTTCTTTTTACATTTATCAACTCACTCAATTATAACTGATAATATATTAGGTATATTCATCACATTTTTCCCATTTGCAGATGAGGAAATTGAGACTTAGCAGTGTTAACTAACCTGCCCAAGGTAACAGTAAGCAGTAGAAATTATACGTATAGGATGATACATGTAGAGGTAACAGTAAGTTGTAAAAATTATATGTATAAAATTAACCTATTTTTCTTACTGATAGGAACCCAAGTATATTGGCTCCAAAGTCCATGCTCTTAACTGGCATTCTGAAAGAATTCTTGAGAAATGAGCAGAAAAACAACTTGTTCACTAAATAGCAAGCCCTAGAGCAAGACAATAATTGAAAATCAATACTACCAAGTATGGCGTAAGGAAGTAGAATAATGCAGCTTGCCAAATGGTCACTTATAAATTCTTTCACACACACAAAATGGTTTGTAAATAACTATGAATTGTATCTTAGAATACAGCCAAATGTTTAACATTTTCAAGTTATGGTGACAGTTGTCTATTTATTGATCTGGATGGTAGTAATTTATTGAGAGTAAATCAATGAAGTTTGCACAATATCTACCTGCAGCCTGTTAACAGGCATATTAAAAAGAGTTGAAACATGGAAATTTCAGGTTTTACAGCTGCTTCTTCAATCTATATACATTTATGTAAAGACGTCTCATCTAAAAACATTTAAATGTCAAATTATCTGGAGAAAATACTCATATAAAAATTATTTTCAGAAACTTATTTAGGCTAATGTCATTAGAGTTGATTGCTCGTATATGTGGACATCATTTCAGTTTCTGCAGGTTTCAAAATACAAAGAGTGACACTTAAAGCCTGTGTCATGTGCAATTAAAAATAAATTAAAATGGGAACATTTCCACTTTGTCAGGAATATACAATTTGTTAGGATAATGGCTATACTAACTGCTTACAAATTTCTTCTGTGAGTATTAAATATATCATGCACTGCAAAATTTATTTTAGGAGAAAAGATAGAGCTGAACTAGGGCTGGACAATTGCTCTGATCACAGTAAGGCCAGGCAGCTAGAACCTTAAAGAAAAACCATACAGTTTTTTCTTTTTTTTAAAACACCATTGCTGAGATATGATTGACATACAATCATCTGCACATAATTAAAGTGTACAAGTGGGTAAGTTTTTGGCATATGTTATCTATCCAGGAATCATCACCACAGTCAAGACCAAGAACATATCCACTATCTCTAAAAGTCTCCTTCTATCCCCTGCAATCCCTTCCACCCACTCCACTACTCCTGAATCTGTCCAACTATGCAAGAACTAATCTACTTTCTATCATTGAAGATTACTTTGCTTTTTCTAGAGATTTATATTAATGGAATTATACAGTATATAGACTGTTAAGCCTAAATTTTTAAATTCAGCTGATTTTGATATTCATTCATGTTACTGTATCAGTAGTTGCTTTTCATTGCTGAGCAGTTTTCTTTTATATAGATATACCACAATTTATCAGTTCACCTGACGAACACTTGGGTTAAGTCTGAGGTTATAAAAAAAAATAAAACCTGCTGTGAATACTAGTGTGTAACTATATGCTTTCACTTCTCTTGAGTAAATACCTAGTATAATGGTTGGACTGTATGGTAGGTGTATATTTTGCACTTTCTTAATAAGTTAAAATATTTTGCAGGGTAGTTGTACAATTTTACCTTCCTCTCAGCAGTGTGTAAGAGTTCCAGTTCCTCCACATCCTTGCTTGACAGGGGAAGCCTTTTTAATTTTGGTCATTCTAATAGCTATGTAGTGGTATATAATTGTGGTTTTAATATTCATTTTCCAATAACTAATGTTGAGCATCTTTTCATGTGCTTTTCTCAATGGTTGTTTTATGGATTGTCCTTCTGATGTTGTATCTAATAATCTATGACTAATCCGTGGCTGCAAAGATTTTTCCTGTTTTCTTTGGAGGGTTTAATAGTTTAGGTTTTATACTTAGGTCTATGATCCCTTATGAGTTAATTTTTGTTTACCGAGGTATATGGATCCACAGTAGTTTCTTTTTGCATATGCACATGAAACTGTGACATATCCATGAGGACATGGACTTGTTGAAAATAATATTCTTCCTCTGTTGAAAGTCATTTGCATCTCTGCCAAAAAATCAGTTAGGTATATTTCTTTGGGTCCGCTTTTGTATTCCCTACTCTGTTTTACTGAATTGTCTATCTTTATACCCATCCCATATTGTAGGTTTATAATAAGATTGATAAGTAGTATTAGCCCTTTGAATCTGTTCTTTTTCAACATTGTTTTGGGTTTTCTAGGGTCTTTACATTTCCATATAAATTATAGAATCAATTTGTCAATTTCTACAAAAAACGCTGGTTGAGAATGTGAATGGAATTGCACTGAATCTTCATTTCTTGAGACAAGATCTATCCCTGTTGCACAGGTTGGAGCGCAGTGGTGTGATCCTGGCTCACTGTAGCCTTGAGCTCCTGGGCTCAAGCAATCCTCCTGCCTCAGCCTCCCAAGATTCTAGGACTGTAGGCAACTACGTCTCAGTAATTTTTTCATAAAGTTTTTGCAGAGAGAGAGTCTGGCTGTGTTGCTCAAGCTGGTCTTGAACTCCCGCCCTCAAGCAATCCCCCTGCCTTGGCCTCCCAAATGCTTGAATTTTAGGTGCGAGACACTGTGCCCAGCCCGTCACTGAACATTTAGATTACTTTGGAGAAATAACAGCTTAACAGTATTGCATGTACTTAACCTCATGAATACATGATATTGCTTCCTTTTTTTTTTTTTTTTTTTTTTTTGAGACGGAGTCTTGCTGTCTCCAGGCTGGAATGCAGTGGCGTGATCTCTGCTCCCTGCAACTTCGCCTCCTGGATTCAAGTGATTCTCCTGCCTCAGCCTCCTGAGTAGCTGGGACTACAGGCATGCACCACCACACCCAGCTAATCAAACAAAAATGACGTTAGGGTGGCACACAGTTCCAGTTGGGTGTCCTTCTGTAAGATACAGTGCTCTCAGTACTCAGGCAAATTATCTGAGAAAGGGGGCACCAAGTAAGAGTAGTCATGTAAGAGTATCGGGAAAAACAGCAGTCACTCAAACTCTCGAGCAGGCAAGAATTCATCAAACATTTATTTCATACCCAAAGCAGAGCAAAATGCTTAAGGCTACACATTTTTGAGAGCTCTGAACACTGTGTAAAGGTGTAAGCTGAGCAGAGCAACAGATTGACAAAATCAACAGAGCATTAAACTTAAAAAGTTAGTATCCTGACTCAGTCTGGAAGAACTGAAGCTACCAACACAGTTAAGCTAGCCAATGAGAACAGGATTACCTCATGATGCCAATGACAGGCCTTTAGGGATACACAGTGAAAGAATGAAGAACAGTGGATTAAGCCTTCAAGTTGCTCCTTTTGCCCATCAGTGCTAAACAGTGCTGTAATTGGGGAGGCACACAAGTTCCCTCGTGTTTCTACTTATTTCTAGCCTATTCTCTAAACATGCTGCCTCCTTAAGTAGTATGTTTCTATCTGAATGATTAAAAACCATGATTATCCTTGAAGAGGTCCTTCACATCCCTTGTAAGTTGGATTCCTAGGTATTTTATTCTCTTTGAAGCTATTGTGAATGGGAGTTCATTCACGATTTGGCTCTCTGTTTGTCTGTTACTGGTGTATAAGAATGCTTTTGATTTTTGCACAGTGATTTTGTATCCTGAGACTTTGCCGAAGTTGCTTATCAGCTTAAGGACATTTTGGGCTGAGACGATGGGGTTTTCTAAATATACAACCATGTCATCTGCAAACAGGGACAATTTGACTCCTTCTTTTCCTAACTGAATATACTTTATTTCTTTCTCTTGCCTAATTGTCCTAGCCAGAACTTCCAACACTATGTTGAATAGGAGTGGTGAGAGAGGGCATCCCTGTCTTGTGCCAGTTTTCAAAGGGAATGCTTCCAGTTTTTGCCCATTCAGTATGATACTGGCTGTGGATTTGTCATAAATAGCTCTTATTATTTTGAGATACGTTCCATCAATACCAAATTTATTGAGAGTTTTTAGCATGAAGGGCTGTTGAATTTTGTCAAAGGCCTTTTCTGCATCTATTGAGAAAATCAAGTGGTTTTTGTCTTTGGTTCTGTTTATATACTGGATTATGTTTATTGATTTGCGTATGTTGAACCAGCCTTGCATCCCAGGGATGAAGCCCACTTGATCATGGTGGATAAGCTTTTTGATGTGCTGCTGGATTCGGTTTGCCAGTATTTTAGAACTACAAACCACTGCTCAGTGAAATAAAAGAGGACACACACAAATGGAAGAACATACCATGTTCATGGATAGGAAGAATCAATATCGTGAAATTGGCCATACTGCCCAAGGTAATTTATAGATTCAATGCCATCCCCATTAAGCTACCAATGACTTTCTTCACAGAATTGGAAAAAAACTGCTTTAAAGTTCATATGGAACAAAAAAAGACCCTCCATTGCCAAGACAATCCTAAGCCAAAAGAACAAAGCTTGAGGCATCACACTACCTGACTTCAAACTATGCTACAAGGCTACAGTAACCAAAACAGCATGGTACTGGTACCAAAACAGAAATATAGACCAATGGAACAGAACAGAGCCCTCAGAAATAATACCACACATCTACAGCCATCTGATCTTTGACAAACCTGACAAAAACAAGAAATGGGGAACGGATTCCCTATTTAATAAATGGTGCTGGGAAAATTGGCTAGCCATAAGTAGAAAGCTGAAACTGGATCCTTTCCTTACTCCTTATACAAAAATTAATTCAAGATGGATTAGAGACTTAAATGTTAGACCCAAAACCATAAAAACCCTAGAAGAAAACCTAGGCAATACCATTCAGGACTTAGGCATGGGCAAGGACTTCATGTCTAAAACACCAAAAGCAACAGCAACAAAAGCCAAAATTGACAAATGGGATCTCATTAAACTAAAGAGTTTCTGCACAGCAAAAGAAACTACCATCAGAGTGAACAGGCAACCTACAGAATGGGAGAAAATTTTTGCAATCTACTCATCTGACAAAGGGCTAATATCTAGAACCTACAAAGAACTCAAACAAATTTACAAGAAGAAAACAAACAACCCTATCAAAAAGCGGGCAAAGGATATGAACAGCCACTTCTCAACAGAAGACATTTATGCAGCCAACAGACACATGAAAAAATGCTCATCATCACTCGCCATCAGAGAAATGCAAATCATAACCACGGTGAGATACCATCTCACACCAGTTAGAATGGCGATCATTAAAAAGTCAGGAAACAACAGGTGCTGGAGAGGATGTGGAGAAATAGGAACACTTTTACACTGTTGGAGGGAGTGTAAATTAGTTCAACCATTGTGGAAGACAGTGTGGCAATTCCTCAAGGATCTAGAACTAGAAATACCATTTGACCCAGCCATCCCATTACTGGGTATATACCCAAAGGATTATAAATCATGCTTCTATAAAGACACATACACATGTACGTTTATTGAGGCACTATTCACAATAGCAAAGACTTGGAATCAACCCAAATGTCCATCAGTGACAGACTGGATTAAGAAAATGTGGCACATATACACCATGGAATACTATGCAGCCATAAAAAGGATGAGTTCATGTCCTTTGTAGGGACATGGATGCAGCTGGAAGCCATCATTCTCAGCAAACTATCACAAGAACAGAAAACCAAACAATGCATGTTCTCACTCACAGGTGGGAATTGAAAAATGAGATCACTTGGGCACAGGAAGGGGAACATCACACATCAGGGCCTATTGTGGGGAGTGGGGAGGGAGGAGGGCTAGCATTAGGAGACATACATAATGTAAATGACGAGTTAATGGGTGCAGCACACCAACATGGCACATGTATACATACATAACAAACCTGCACATTGTACACATGTACCCTAGAACTTAAAGTATGAAAAAAAAAAAAAGCAAGATTATCACGCTTAAAAAAGCTATCAGAGTAACCAGAAAGATACCACACTGTAGGGGGTATTTATCAGAGCTTTATTTTAATCAATACTCCGTATGAAATGAAATAAATTTACTTAGCAAAATTGAATCATTGATATGCCCTGGGAGACTGAGATCACGTAAGAAATCAAATAGTAAATTCCAAATCCTAAATTAATCTGAAAGCTCCACTTTCAGAGATTTCCTTCTGCTCAGCATTCTTAAGATTTAGCATCACAAAGTCAGAGCTAGAAGGAATCTTAGATAACATCAAATCTATGTAGGTATTTGAGAAAAGAAACAATGTACCACTCCTGTGTTATTTAGAATAAAATATAATACACTGTTTTCTCATCCATCCAACCATCCATCCTTCCTTTCTTCCCTCATTCTCTCTATATATCTATCATATCTCTTTAATCAGGCTAAGTCACTAAAAAAGAACACACGGATCTACTTTGAGATTTTGGTGGCTACTGCTGTAACCTGTAAAAAGCAGGAACACAATAATTTTATTTCATTTTGATATTGAAATTTATATTACATTTGTTTCACAATTATTCAGCAACAAAACTGTCTACTAATGAAAAGGTAAAAACATACATAAGACATCACCAATTCTTTCTGAAAAAGATCTCACCTGAGCTAACAAGCTCAGTCACGACTAGCTTATATCTCCTTAAAGAGTCAACATATTCATTATAGGAACTCATAAATTTCTTATATCCAGGCAGTAATTGCTGTTCCAGAACTACACTGTCCAATATTATAGCCACAGGTATCTATTAATATTAAACAAAATTCAGTTATCCTCAGTCTCATCAGTCATATATCAAGTGCTCAAGAGCCACACATGGTGAGTTGCTACCACACTGGACAATGCAGAGACAGGACAGTTACATCATCACAGAAAGTTCCGTTGTGCAGTACTGCTCTGAGAGATTTCTTCTTTCAGGGTAGCTTGATTGGAATAGATTTCTGTGTCTTTCTCTGTTTTGCTTATATCCCATGACATACCTAATCCAGAGGCTTTCTATAATGGCAAACTGTAAATATCTAAGATAGACATAAAGGTAAATCATAGGTACAAAATTAAACAATAGAGTATATAAAGGAACTATAGAGGAGGAAAAATAATTTTATCTCTATCCTTCATAGTTCTTAACTGGGATTCTCTGTAACAAAACACAGACCAACAAGAGAAAAAGAAACAAAAAGCTTTCATAATTAAGGGAAGAAATGACTTGGTATTCACTGAACAATAAAAGTTAAAAAATCAGTTGGCAGGGTTTAAAATTTAACTTTGTTAACAGGCAGTTAAAGGAAGTTAACTTACGAGAAGACTTAACTCCACAAGTAGAAGCACAGTCAAATACTACATTTTCTGAGGTTTTATCTGTTTACCTGAAGGGTTCCTGGCAAATTGCTTTGTCAGCAATGCTCAATATATATGTCAGTATTTCCATCCAAAATAAGAGAAAAGGGTGTTTAGAATTATAGCTTGTACTTTGGTCCTTGGATCAATAACTTAGCTTTGAAAGAGTTTAATGGATACCAGTGACTGATATCAAAATAATATCAAAGGATAACCCAATTCTCTCTCTTCTGCACTCAAAACTTTTTATCTCAGCATGGTGATACTAACTTTGCAAAATCCAGTACTACTAATCTGGCTATTTATATACCATAATCAATGGAACCGGTTCCAGATCAACACTTGCTGTTCCAAGAGCAAAACTTCACTCATACTTTGTCTGAGACAATCTGCTTAGTACTAGATTATACTTCTTATCACATAATGCCCTATGACAGATGGCACAGTTTTAGAGCCAGAGTCCATTAGAAATAAACGAACAAAAGAAAAATCCTTTGTGATGCAGAGAAAGGGAAATGCTTATATACTGTTGATGGGAGTGTAAATAATTACAACCTGTATGGAAAATAGTACGGAGATTTCTCAAATAACTAAAAATAGAACAACAATTCAATCTAGCAATCCCACTACTGTGTATCTACCCAAAGGAAAAGAAATAATACATTTACTTGTATGTTTATTGCAACACTAAAAAAAGATACATTTACTTGTATGTTTATTGCAACACTATTCACAATAGCAAAGATGGAATCAACATAAATGTCTATCAATGGATGATTAGAAAAAGAAAACGTGGTATATATACACAATGGAATACTATTCATCTGCAAAAAAAAAAAATGAAATTATGTCTGTTGCAGTAACATAAATGGAACTGGAGGCTTTTATCTTCCGTGAAGCAACTCAGAAACTGAAAAATACCACATGTTCTCACTTAGAAATGAGAGCTAGATAATGTGGAATAATAGACACTGGAGACTCAGAAGAGTGGAGGCTATGAGGGGGGAGCAGATAATAAAAAATTGCTCAGTGAATATAATGTACATTATTCAGGTGATGGATACACTAAAAGCCCAGACTTCACTACCTACATAATATAGCCATGTAACAAAACTATACTCATAACCCTAAAATTTATACAAATCAAAAAAGAAAAAGCCTTCTTCTGAAATGGAGAATTGAGAACCAATGTCAAACAGATATAAGAGCAAACAACCCTGAGGCCAAAAAAGGTGAACATAAACCTAAATTTTTCAGTATATTTTGACCATTGTGCCCAATCATCTCTAATTTAGATAACACATAAACTTTAATGTTATTAATATTACATTATCAGTTTAAATACTTTTCAGGTTTCATTTTGAATCTGTAACCTGCTAGTAGAAAGTATATGTCTTCAGGTCAATAACCAGATATTAAGGTCTAGATTACACTGAAAAATAGATTTTTTGAAGATATCTGTGTGTGTGTGTGTGTGTGTGTGTGCACGCAATTATATATAAAACTGTCTCCCTGGTAGCAATTATCAATCAATCAGAAACCACTAACTGGAAGACAATAGTAAATATATGTCTGTAATATTGATTTGGTTTTCAACTATTCTTAGACTTGTAATATTTCACTAATTATTTATTATTATTCCATTTAGCCTGACATGAAGATTCAGAATGGGTATGCACAATTTTAAATGGAGTGTACAGAGAACAATGCCTTCTCTCACATTAGTAGCATCTGGGCTATAATAACTTCTGTCATCTGAATAAATAAATGGCCATAAAACATGCAATAATGAATAAAAATATGAAAAAGCAAAATATTTTAAAAATCCAATAAAAATAATCCATTCTGCAGATTAGTCAGCTACCACAACAGCATCTTCAACACAAAATTGATATATTCACATAGCAGACAAAACTTTAGATAACTGAAAATAAAGATACAAATTTCCACAAAACAGAGAATTTTAACTATCACCTTGTTGGTGATAGCGACTCAATGTGTGTTCGTCTGTATTGTTTAAGTGTGTGCACCAATGGCCCTCAAGTATACTCCCAGCATTTAGTATTTTATACTACAGAGGGGAGGAAGAGAAGTTCACTTACTGGGACAGCAATGGGACAGGAGAGACGGGCTGGCTGCCAGATAATCCACTGGATATAGGGGACACACTATCCATGAAAGACCAATGCCATCATTGAAGTTGATCGTGCTGTTTCTTTTTTATGTGAGTTATCTGTTGTTCCATCCAGTGCTGGATTGTTTAGTGTTTTCCTTGGCTACTCTGACACCAAAAACAAGCAGGCAGAAGTTTCGGAACTTCCATTACCAATAGCTGGCATTGTAATGATCTTTGATCCTTCTGTGGTTAGACCCCTCCCCTGACATGGTAACCATATACATGATATTCTGCTCTTCCTCTGCATTAAAAGACAATACTTCTGGCCATCATTAATTATAAAAGAGTAAATTACATAGTGTGATCTATTGTTGAAGTTCACGTATAAAAATCACTGCACCTAAAGAAGACAAAAACTGGTGCTGAGAAAAATCATTAACTGAAGCTAGGTTTCACAAAAGGTATCCTGAATGATGGGTTAATGTTGAGCTTAATTTTTGTGCATGGTGTGAAGGGTCCAAATGTACTTCTTTTCGCGTGTGTTCAATTGTCCCATCATCATTAGTTGAAAAGATTATTCTTTCTTCCCACTTAACTGCTTTAGCACTTTTGTCAATAATTAATTGACCATCATTATTAGGGTTTATTATTTGAATTTATAATTTTGTTCCACTGATTTATATATCCATCCTTATGGCAGTACTACACTGTCATGAATATTGCATGTATTTTCTTTTTAAACTTTTATTTTAGGTTCACGGTACATGTGCAGGTTTGTTATACAGGTAAACTTGTGTCACAGGGCTTTGATGTACAGATTATTTAATCACCCAGATAACAAGCATAGTACCCAGTAGTTATCTTTTTCTTCTCCTCTCCTTCCTCCCACCCTTTACCTTTTGGTAGGCCTCAGTGTCTGTTGTTCCTCTCTTCGGGTCCATGTATTCTTATATTTAGCTCCCACTTACAAGTGAGAACATCTTGATTTTCTGTTCTTGTTAGTTTGCTAAGGATAATGGCCTTGTGTTCAATCCATGTTTCTACAAAGAACATGATCTTGTTGATTTTTATGGCTGCATAGTATTTCATGGTATATATGTACCACATTTCTTTTATTTATTTATTTTTTTGAGATGGAGTTTTGCCCTTGTTGTCCAGGTTAGAGTGCAATGGTGTGATCTCAGCTCACTACAACCTCTGCCTCCTGGGTTCAAATGATTCTCCTGCCTCAGCCTCCCGAGTAGATGGGATTAAAGGCATCCACCACCACACCTGGCTAATTTTGTATTTTTAGTAGAGACAGGGTTTCTTCATGTTGGTCAGGCTGGTCTCCAACTCCCGACCTCAGGTGATCCACCCATCTCAGCTTCCCAAAGTGCTGGGATTACAGGTGTGAGCCACAGCACCCAGCCTGTACCACATTTCTTTATCCAGTCTGCCATTAATGGGCATGCAAGTTGACTCCATGTCTTTGCTATTGTGAACAGTGCTGCAATGAACACATGTGTGATTGTGTCATTATGAAAGAGCAATTTACATTCCATTGGGTATATACTCAGTAACAGGATTGCTGGGTCGCATGGCAGCTCTGTTTTTAGATCTTTGAGGAATCACCACACTACTTTCCACAATGATTGAACTAGTTTACATTCCCACCAACACTGTATAAGTGTTCCCTTGTCTCCAAAATCTTGCCAGCATCTGTTATATTTTAACTTTTTACTAATAGCCATTCTGACTGGTGTGAGATGGTATCTCACTGTGGTTTTGATTTGCTTTCTCTAAGGCTCAGTAATACTGAACTTTTTTCTTATGCTTGTTTTAATAAGGTTGTTTTTTTCTTTTAAGATTTTTAAGTTCCTTACAGATGCTGGATATTAGACCTTTGTCAGAGGCACAGTTTGCAAAATTTTTCTCCCATTCTGTAGTTTGTCTGTTCACTCTGTTGATAGATTCTTTTGCTGTGCAGAAGCTCTTTAGTTCAATCAGATCACATTTGTCAAATTTTGCTTTTGTTGCAATTGCTTTTGGTGTCTTTGTCATGAAATATTTGCCAGTTCCTATGTCCAGAATGGTATTGCCCAGGTTATCTTCCAGGGTTTCTATAGTTTTGGGTGTCTTTGTCATGAAATATTTGCCAGTTCCTATGTCCAGAATGGTATTGCCTAGGTTATCTTCCAGGGTTTTTATAGTTTCGGGTTTTACTTTTCAAGCCTTTAATCAATTTTGAGTTGATTTTTGTATATTGTGTAAGAAAGGGGGCCAGTTTCAATCTTCTGCATATGGCTAGCCAGTATAAACTAGCACCATTTACTGAAAAGGGAGTCCTTTCCTCATTGCTTGTTTTTTTTTTTTTTTTTTTCAGCATTCTTGAAGATCAGATGGTTGTAGGTATGTAGCCTTATTTATGGATTCTCTACTCCATTCCATTGGCCTATCTGTCTGGTTTTGTACAGTACCATGCCTTTTTGGTTACTGGAGCTCTTTAGCATAGTTTTAAGTTGAGTAGTGCGATGACTCCAACTTTGTTCTTTTTGCTTAGAATTGCCTTGGCTATTCAGGCTCTTTTTTTGGTTCCATATGAATTTTAAAATAGATTTTTTAGTTCTGTGAAGAATGTCACTGGTAGTTTTATAAGAATAGCACTGAATCTGTACATTGTTTTGGGCACTATGGTCATTTTAACAATATTTCCTCTTCCTCTCAATGAGCATGGAATGTTTTACCATTTGTTTATGCTCACATCTGACTTCTTTGAGAAGTGTTTTGTAATCCCCAATGTAGAAATGTTTCACCTCCCTGGCTATCTATATTCCTATGTATTTTATTCTTTTTGTCATGATTGTGAATAAAATTGCATACCTGATTTGGCTCTTGGCTTGGCTGTTGTTGGTGTATAGGAATGCTAGTGATTTTTGTACATTGATTTTTGTATTCTGAAATTTTGCTGAAGTTGTTTATCAGCTTAAGGACTTTTGTGCTAAGATTATGGAGTTTTTGATATACAGAATCAAGTCATCTGCAAGCAGGGATAGTTTGACTTCCTCTCTTCCTATTTGGATGTCCTTTACTTCTTTTTCGTGCCTGATTGCTTTAGCCAGGACCTCCAATGCTATGTTGAACTGGAGTGGTGAGACAGGGCATCCTTGTCTTGTGCCAGTTTTCAAGAAGAATACTTCTAGCTTTTGCCAATTCACTGACATGTTGGCTGTGGGTATAACATAGATGCCCCTTATTATTTTCAAGTATGTTCCTTCAATTCCTAGTTTGTTGAGAGTTTTTAACATGAAGCGATATTGAATTTTATCAAAAGCCTTTTCTGCACCTATTTAGATGATCATACGGGTTTTGTCTTTAGTTCTGTTTATGTGATGAATCACATTCATTGCTTTGCATGTGTTGAACCATCCTTGCATCTTAGGAACAAAACCTACTTGATCATGTTGGATTAGCTTTTTGATGTGCAGCTAGATTTGATTTGTTAGTATTTTGTTAAGGATTTTTACATCAATATTCTTCAAGGATACTGGCCTGAAGTTTTCTTTTTTTTTCTTTTTTATTATTATTATACTTTAAGTTCTGGGATACACGTGCAGAAAGTGCAGGTTTGTTACATAGGTATACACATGCCATGGTGGTTTGCTGCACCCATCAAACCATCATCTACATTAGGTATTTCTCCTAATGCTATCCCACCGCTAGACCGCTACTCCGCAACAGGCCCCAATGTATGATGTTCCCTTCCCTGTGTCCATGTCTCCTCATTGTTCAACTCCCACTTATGAGTGAAAACATGCAGTGTTTGGTTTTCTGTTCCTGTGTTAGTTTGCTGAGAATGATGGTTTCCAGCATCATCCATGTCCCTGCAAAGGACATGAGCTCATCTTTTTTTATGGCTGTATAGCATTACATGGTATATATGTGCCACATTTTCTTAATCTAGTCTATCATGGATGGGCATTTGGGTTGGTTCCAAGTCTTTGTTATTGTGAATAGTGCCGCAATAAACATACATGTGCATTTGTCTTGACAGCAGAATGATTTATAATCTTTTGGGCATATACCCAGTAATGGGATTGCTGGGTCAGATGGTACTTCTGGTTGAAGATACTTGAGGAATCACCACACTGTCTTCCACAATGGTTGAACTAATTTACACTCCTATCAACAGTGTAAAAGCATTCCTATTTCTCCACATCCTCCCCAGCATCTGTTGTTTCCTGACTTTTTAATGATCACCATTCTAACTGGCATGAGATGCTACCTCATTGTGGTTTTGATTTGCATTTCTCTAATGGCCAGTGATGATGAGCTTTTTTTCGTATGTTTCTTGGCCGCATAAATGTCTTCTTTTGAGAAGGGTCTGTTCATATCCTTCAACCACTGTTGATGGTCTGGTTTGTTTTCTTCTTATAAATTTAAGTTCCTTGTAGATTCTGGATATTGGCCCTTTGTCAGATGGACAGACCAAAAATTTTCTCCCATTCTGTAGGTTGCCTGTTCACTCTGATGATATTTTCCATTGCTGTGCAGAAGTTTTTAAGGTTAATAAGATCTGATTTGTCAATTTTGGCTAATGTTGCCATTGCTTTTGGTGTTTCAGTCACAAAGTCTTTGCCCATGCCTATGTCATGAATGGTATTACCTAAGTTTTCTTCTAGGGTTTTTATGGTTTTAGGTCTTCCATTTAAGTCTTTAATTCATCTTGAATTATTTTTCGTATAAGGTGTAAGGAAGAGGTCCAGTTTCAGTTTTCTGCATAGGGCTAGACAGTTTTCCAAACACCATTTATTTAATAGGGAATCTTTTCTTCATTGCTTGTTTTTGTCAGTTTGTCAAAGATCAGATCATTGTAGATGTGTGGTGTCATTTCTGAGGCCTCTGTTCTGTTTCATTGGTCTATATATCTGCTTTAATACTAGTACCATGTTGTTTCGGTTACTGTGGCCTTGTAGTATAGTTTGAAGTCAGGTAGCATGATGTGTCCAGCTTTGTTCTTTTTGCTTAGGATTGTCTTGGCTATATGGGCTCTTTTTTGGTTCCATATGAAATTTAAAGTAGTTTTTTCTAACTCTGTGAAGAAAGTCAGTGGTAGCTTGATGGGGATAGCATTGAGTCTATAAATTACTTTGGGCATTATGGACATTTTCACGATATTGATTTTTCCCATCCATAAGCATGGAATGTTTTCCCATTTATTTGTGTCCTCTCTTATCTCCTTGAGCAGTGGTTTGTAGTTCTCCTTGAAGAGGTCCTTCACATCCCGTGTAAGTTGTATTCCTAGGTATTTTAATCTCTTTGAAGCTATTGTGAATGGGAGTTCATTCACGATTTGGCTCTCTGTTTGTATATTATTGGCGTATAGGAATGCTTGTGAATTTTGCACATTGATTTTGTATCCTGAGACTTTGCTGAAGTTGCTTATCAGCTTAAGGAGATTTTAGGCTGGGGTTTTCTAAATATACACTCATGTCATCTGCAGACAGAGACAATTTGACTTCCTCTCTTCTTATATGAATACTATTTATTTCTTTCTCTTGCCTGATTGCCCTGGCCAGAATTTTCAATACTATGTTGAGTAAGAGTGGTGAGAGAGAGCATCCATATCTTGTGCCAGTTTTCAAAGAGAATGCTTCTAGCTTTTCCCCAATCAGTATGATATTGGCTGTGGGTTTGTCATAAATAGCTGTTATTATTTTGAGAGATGTTCCAATTATCTCAAAATATTGTGCTAAGATTATGGAGTTTTTGAAATATAGAATCAAGTCATCTGCAAGCAGGGATAGTTTGACTTCCTCTCTTCCTATTTGGATGCCCTTTACTTCTTTTTCCTGCCTGATTGCTGGAAATCAGTATTGAGGGTCTGTAGTATAAAGGGGTGTTGATTATTTTCAAAGGCCTTTTCTGCATCTATTGAGATAATCATGTGGTTTTGTCATTGGTTCTGTTTCTGTGATGGATTACGTTTATTGATTTGCATATGTTAAATCAGCCTTGCACCCCAGGGATGAAGCCAACTTGATCGTGATGGATAAGCTTTTTAATGTGTTGTTGGATTCAGTTTGCCAGTATCTTATTGAGGATTTTCACATCAATGTTCATCAGGGATATTGGCCTGAAATTTTCATTTTTTTGTCGTGTCTCTGCCAGGTTTTGGTATCAGGATGATGCCGACCTCACAAAATGAGTTAGGGAAGAGTGCCTCTTTTTCTGTTGTTTGGAATAGTGTCAGAAGGAATGGTACCAGCTCCTGCTTGTCCTCTGGTAGAATTCAGCTGTGAATCTGTCTACTCCTGAGATTTTTTTGTTATGTCTCTGCCAGGTTTTGGTATCAGGATAATGTTGGCCTCATAGAAGGAATTAGGGAGGAGTCCTTATTTTTCAACTTTTTAGAATTGTTTCAGTAGGAATGCTACCAGCCCTTCTTTGTACATCTGGTAGAATTTGTGAATTTATCTGGTCTTGAGATTTTTTTGGTTGGTAGGTTATTACTGATTCAATTTCAGAGCACATTATTTACCAATTATGTTTAGAGATTCAATTTCTTCCTGGTTCAGCCTTGGGAGAGTGTATGTGCCCAGAATTTTATCAATTTCTTCTAGATTTTCTAGTTTGTATCCACAGAGGTGTTCATAATAGTCTCCGATGGTTATCTGCATTTCTGTGGGGTCAGTGGTAACATTCCCTTTTTCATTTCTGATTGTGTTTACTTGGATCTTCTCTCTTTTCTTCTTTGTCTCCCTAGTCATTTATCTAGCTTATTAATTTTTTTCAAAAGACCAGCTCCTGGCTTTGTTTATCTTTTGAATGTTTTCTTTGTGTTTCAATCTACTTCAGTTAAGCTCTGATTTTGACTATTTCTTGTCACCTGCTTCCTTTGGGGTGGTTTGCTCTTGCTTCTCTAGTTCTTTTTAGTTGTTATGTTACGTTGCTAATTTGAGGTCTTTCTAACTTTTTATGTGGATGTTTAGTGCTAAAAATTTCCCTCTTAACACTCCCTTAGCTCTGTCCCAGAGATTCTGGTATAGTGTATCTTTGTTCTCAATCATTTCAAAGGACTTCTTGTTTTCAGCCTTAATTTCATTATGTACTCAAAAGTCATTCACAAGCAGATTGTTTAATTTCCATGAAATTGTATAGTTTTCAGAGATTTTCTTAGTCTTGAATTCTATTTTTATTGTACTGTGGTCTGAGGGCTAATATATGCTTTTGGTTCTTTTGCATTTGTTGCAGATTGTTTTATGTCCAATTGTGTAACCAATTTTAGATTAATTTGTACTCAGTGCAGATGAGAAGAATAGATATTATGTTGTTTTGGGGTAGAGAGTTTCACAGATTTCCATCAGATCCATTTGGTCCAGTGTTCAGGTCCTGAATATCTTTGTTAATTTTCTGCCTCAATGATCTGTCTAATACTCTCAGTGGGGTGTTGAAGTATCTCACTATTATTGTGTGGAAGTTTCTTTGAAGGTCTCTAAGAACTTGCCTTATGAATCTGGGTCCCCCTGTGTTGGATGCAAATATATTTAGGCTAATTAGGTTTTCATGTTGAATTAAAACCTTTGCCATTATGTAATGGCCTTCTTTGTCTTTTTTGATTTTTTTTTTTTCTGATACTAGACAAGATGTTTAAAGTCTGTTTTGTCTGATATTAGAATTGCAACCCTTACTTTTTTTCTGTTTTTTATTTGCTTGGTAGATTTTTCTCCATCCCTTTATTTTTAGCCTACGGGTGTCACTATACGTGAGATGGGTCTCTTGAACACAGCATACCACTGGGTCTTGCTTCTTCATCCACTTTGATACTCTGTGCCTTTTAATTGGTGTATTTAGTTCGTTTACATTCAAGGTTAGTACTGATACGTGTGGATTTGATCCTGTCATCATGTTGTTAGCTGTTTATTATGCTGATTTTTGTGGTTGCATTAAAGTTCCACTGGTCTGTGTACTTAAGTGTGTTTTTGCACTTGCTGGTCTTTCCTTTCCATATTTAGTGCTTCTTTCAGGAGTTCTTGTAAAGCAGGTCTGGTGGTACTAAATTCCCTCAGCATTTGCTTGTCTGAAAATGATCTTATTTCTCCTTCACTTATGAAGCTTAGTTTGGTCAGATATGAAATTCTTGGCTGGAATTTCTTTTCTTTAAGAATGTTGAATATAGGCCTCCAATCTCGTCTGGCTTATAGAGTTTCTGCTAAGAGTTACACTGCTATTCTGATGGGCCTCCCTTTCTGGGCGACCTGTCCTTTCTAGCTGCCTTTAATATTTTTTCTTTCATTTTGACCTTGGAGAATCTGATGATTATGTGTCTTGGGGATGATATTCTTGTGAAGTATTTCGCAGGGGTTCTCTGCATTTCCTGAATTTGAATCTTGGCCTCTCTAGCTAGGCTGGGGAGGTTCTCATGAATGATATCCTGAAATATGTTTTCCAAATATGTTTTCCAAGTTATTTCTCCCCATCTTTTTCAAAGATGCCAATGAGTCATAGATTTGATCTCTTTACATAATCCCATATTTCTTGAAGATTTTGTTCATTCCTTTTCATTCTTTTTTTTTTTTTTTTTTTTAACTGTTGTGTGACTGTCTTATTTCTGGGATTCCAGATGCCCATGAAGAGAGTGAGTTGTTCCTTGCTTGTTCAACTCACCCACTCCACAGGAGTCACTGAAGGCCATGAACAAGTCCCAGTGTGCAGTAGCCCTGTGCAGGGTTCCCAGCTTCCTCCCCTTTCAGCCCAGCATCTGTTTCTTCCTTCTGCCTGCTCTCAATACCTTTCTTCTGAAGATCTGCTAGGAGTGTACCAGTTTTCCTGATGTCCCAGTCCTTTGGTGGGAAATGTTCCTCCTGCCTGGGTCTAGTTGGCCATCTTGGAGCCCTCTGTGTATATTCTTTCTCTATTTTTCCAAAAAAAGTTACCATAAATGCAACAGCTTAAAATAACCCAAATTCACTAACTCACAGTTATGTAGGTCAAAAGGCCAGACCAACTCGACTAGGTTCTACGTTTAGTTTCTCACAAGACTGAATCCAGGTTGTTGGCTGAGCTGTGATCTAATTTGGAATATCTGAGGAGGAAACTGATTCCAAGCTCATTCAGGTTGCTGACAGAATGTAGCTCCTTGTGGTTGTAGGACTTAAATCCTCATTTTCTTGCTGTTAGCCATGAACAATCCTCAGCTTTGAGCCCCATTCATCTTTAAAGCTAGAAGTGGTGAGATGAATCCTTTCCATGTTTCAAATCTCTCTGATTTCATCTTTCACTCTCAGCTAAAGAAAATTCTCTGTTTTTCTCATTTATTATATTGGGCCTACCCAGATAATCTTTTTAAATATATAACATAACATAGTCGCAAGAGTGAAACCATTTTGCCATGGGGCCAAGGTCATGTGAGCCATCTTAAAATTCTACCTACTATACCATAGCTTTAGAACAAATTTTGAAACCGAAAAGATTAATCCTCCACTCTTCTCATCGTTCTCAAAATTGTTTTGGCTTTTCTTACTCCTTTGCATTTCCATATAAATTTTAAGACTGTTTTACCAGTTTTTACAAAAAAGGAATTATCAAAATCTGCTGGCATTCTGATCAGGATTGCAACAAATCTGTAGATCAATTTGGGGAAAATGGCCAATCCATGACCATGGAACCTATTTCCATCTATTTAGATGTTCTTTAGTTTCTATCAGTCATGTTTTAATGTCTTCAGTGTTAAAGTCTCGCACTTCTTCTGTTAAGTATATCCGTATTTTAATTGTTCATTGGTAATCAACAGAAATAAAACTGATTTTTACATATTGATCTTATATCCTGCATCCTCGCTGAACTCATTTATTGATTCCATCACCATTTTTTGTGGATTTCTTACGATTCTCTATATACAGTATCATGTTTTTTATGAATAAAGATGGTTTTACTTCCTTTCCACTAACTTAATTCCAGGAGTATACGGAAAATTCGCTCTAATATAGCTCCCTCCCTTCTCGTCTCCCTTGTGCAAATGTATGCACACATGTACACACACACACACACACACACAATCTTTATATCTTATAAGCTCAATACAGGATTATTATTGTTTTATTCAGGTGTATAAAATTGTTTAAGAAAAGGGAAATACATATCTTAACTGGTGCTTTTTATTTCTTTGTGTGGATTTGAGTTACTACTTCATGTCATTTTCCTTTCATATAAACAGACTTCTATTAGCATTTATTGTAAGGCAGGTAAACTAGTACTCTTAGTCTTTGTTAATGTTGAAATGCCTTTAAATCACCTTAAGTTTTGAAGAATAGTTTTGCTTGACTGTCACAGTTTCCTTTTCCCTCAGCTCTTTGAATAAGCTGTTGTACTGCCTTTTCCTGCATTGTTTCTGATGAGAAGCCTGCTGTTATTCCTATTCTTGTTTTTTCTTTGTTTGTTGGTTTTTGTTTACCATGGCAGGCCTAGCAAGGAACAATTCTTGTTTTACCTACAGACCTTTTAGTCTGTGAGGAGTTTAATAGTATAAAGAGCTTCACATACTCTTTTTTTTTTTTTTTTTTTTGTCTTTTGTCAATTAGAAGTATGATGATGCTTCTGGATTGTCAATAAAATCTAGGCTTATAAGTTGAAGATAGCATAGTATTAGACAGAATTAAGACACATATTACACATTAAGTACACATTAAAAAGAACAAAATAAAATTAGGTAAAATTTTAACCAAAAGAATATACGAAAGTAGTCACAGAATAGGAAGCAGTCATAAGACTGTGTGTCCGTAAGTACTATAAAACTTTTTTTTTTTTTTTTCGGCCAGGCATGGTGGCTCATGCCTATAATCTCAGTACTTTGGGAGGCCAAGGTGGGTGGATCACCTGAGGTCAGGAATGTGAGACAAGCCTGACCAACATGGTGAAACATCATCTCTACTAAAAATACAAAAATGAGCCGGGTATGGTGGCACACACCACCATGCCTGGCTAATTCTCTCTCTTTTTTTTTTTTTGTATTTTTATTAGAGACAGGGTTTCATCATGTTGACCAGGCTGGTTTCGAACTTCTGATCGCCTTTTAATAACACTATAGAGACAATAGTGATAACAACCATCAATAGACATTAAATTTGTACTAAGCAATGATCCATCTTTAGTAAATTTCAGATTCTTGACCTGTCTGTGACCCAGACCTACTAAGAAATATGGAACAAGTAATCACAGGGAAATAAAGAAGTTTCTCTAACAAGCCTTTTACCAGATCAGAGGAACTGAAATACAATATCCATTGCCCATGGTTAAAAAGTAATCATTTTACCAATTTTAAGGAAAAAAAAGAAATTCCAAGAAAATTATAAAGCTACTTTATATCTACCTGCCAAAGTAATGCAGAGTTAATAACAATGGTAAAATAGGCTTATCTACCAACATTTTCAAACTGGAGTAGGAGAAGCTATTCAAAATGCTGCCTAGGCTTTATCTTATTACAAAGAGTACTGAGGAAATATGACAACTTTTGTAAAATGGTATAGGCTACAAATAAGACAAAAATGGAAGTTATGAGCATTATAAGTGAAGTAACACTAAGTTTAGATTTAAAAAAGAGTAACACTCTCCTATAACAAGAAAAGGCTATATTATAAAATGTACATTGACCAAAACTATGGTTATTAGACCCTACCATGTTCAAGACTAGGATTGTACTATAGCTATAAGTACTATAGCTATAAGTACTATAGGATTGTACTATTAAGATAATGGGGTAATATACACACATCAAATAAATACTACAACTTGAATAGAACAAGTGAAGAACCTCTCTAGAACCCACTATGAAGAACTTATAATGCTGAATAAATTACAGAAGAAATGTAGAATGCAGTTATCTTTAAGAAAAAGAGAAAGAGGATGGGGAGAAAACAAGAAAAAAAAATCACCTTGTAAATAAAGCCAACTTCTTTTCAAGGAAATGGCAGATGTCAAAAACAAAAATCATAAGCTAGGGTATTCTTCTGGAGAACTGTGGATTTAATAGACTACAAGCAAAACCATAATATGCGAGAGAGTAACCAATACGAAGGAAAAACAGAACAAGTCTCTCAAAGTCAAATAAATGCCTCATGAAAAAGGATCTGCTGCCATTGCCATCATAAAATCTGAAGGTAAAATTTTTAAAATTTTAAGAATAAAATTTTATGTTTTATCTGACACTGTGGCTCCTTACAAGGAAAGAAAACAGTTTCCCACCATCTCTCTAGCATATTTGTGCTCTAGAGTTTAAAAATCTGTATGTCAGATTAAGAGCCAAGGAGAGTTAGTTATAGAAACAAGAATATCTAAAGCCAAATTTTAACAATTTTAGTTATCTCAAATTTTTCTTGTCTTTCCTTCTTCACAAACTATAGTGCCAGATTGGCTTGGTTCATATCTTGGCTTTGCCAACCTGTTAGCTGTATGACCTAGCCGATTCATTCATTCTGCCTCTGGGAGAGGCATAAAACAGAGATAATAACCTACCTTATATTTCATTGAGTTAGGATTAAATGATTTAACATGTATTAACAAGTAGTACGTACTACATAAATGTTTGTTAAATACAAATTAATGAAAAATTAGTATTTCTTAAGCCAAGACCTTTGTTAGGCTCCGAGTGTACAAAAACCAATGCAACAAGATGCCTGTTTTCAAAAAAGCTGATAAGGGTGATAGATGAATGATGTAACAACGATTACAAAATAACAAAAAAGGTGACACTACAGAGATGGGCACAGTCTATTTGCAAGTACATAAACAGAACATGTAACTTCATGACAAGGTAAGTGGGAGGTGGGAAGAGAATTAGGTCAGTGACATCACTGAGGTTTACAGTTTTCACAATGATGCCCTTACTGCAAGGAAATAGACTTATTGGGCAAAACCTCCAAGAAATCACTAGCTTAAATACAAATCAATAACACCTAAGAAAGTTTTATGTTCCTCCAGTTTCAAAGTAAATAGAAAAAGGTCTCCTCTAGATGTCTTTAGGATCCCCTGGTGACTATATCTTCACTATCAGCTCTGTATCCTTACGATAAGACTATTAACACTGGTAAATGAAAGATTCCTCCATCTCACCTCCCATATCCTTGTCAAATGGATTGGCCTTCCATTTTGTGCCCTCGTCACACATCTATGTCATGAAGGAGCAGTAAGTAGAAACGTAAAACTGAAGGTCTGAAATCTGATCTTCCAACTACCATTTTCTCTTACCCCCTGAAAAGCAGTAGGTAAAAGCCATCTTAAAAACTGCCTGACTTGTTTTCAGTGTAGCAGGGAAACTTCACATAAACAATCAAAAATAGCTGCCACCTTCCTCTGCCTCTTTTTATCAGCTATGTTTTAAGAAAACAGAACAAAAGAAAATATTTCAGATCAAACTACAAACAAACGATTTATACTTTGGCTATTTCAATTTTGTTGATCTTTTCAAAAAATCAGCTCCTAGATTTATTGATTTTTTGAAGGGTTTTTTGAGCCTCTATCTCCTTCAGTTCTACTCTGATCTTAGTTATTTCTTGCCTTCTGCTAGCTTTTGAATTTGTTTGCTCTTGCTTCTCTAGTTCTTTTAATTGTCAAGTTAGGGTGTCGATTTTAGATCTTTCCTGCTTTCTCTTGTGGGCAATTAGTGCTATAAATTTCCCTCTACACACTGCTTTAAATGTGTCCCAGAGATTCTGGTACGTTGTGTGTGTGTTACCATCGGTTTAAAAGAACATATTTATTTCTGCCTTCATTTCGTTATTTACCCAGTAGTCATTCAGGAGCAGGTTGTTCAGTTTCCATGTAGTTGTATGGTTTTCAGTTAGTTTCTTAATCCTGAGTTCTAATTTGATTGCACTGTTGTCTGAGAGACAGTTTGTTGTGATTTCTGTTCTTTTACATTTGCTGAGGAGTCCTTTATTTCCAATTATGTGGTTAATTTCAGAATAAGTGCGATGTGGTGCTGAGAAGAATGTATATTCTGTTGATTTGGAGTGGAGAGTTCTGTAGATGTCTATGAGGTCCACTTGATGCAGAGTTGAGTTCAATTCCTGGATATCCTTGTTAATCTTCTGTCTCGTTGATCTGTCTAATATTGACAGTGGGGTGTTAAATTCTCCCATTATTACTGTATGGGACTCTAAGTCCCTTTGTAGGTCTTTAAGGACTTGCTTTATGAATCTGGGTGCTCCTGTATTGGGTGCATATATATTTAGGATAGTTAGCTTTTCTTGTTGAAATGATCCCTTTACCATTATGTAATGGCCTTCTTTGTCTCTTTTGATCTTTGTTGGTTTAAAGTCTGTTTTATCAGAGACTAGGATTGCAACCTCTGCTTTTTTTTTTTTTTCCAATTGCTTGGTAGATCTTCCTCCAGCCCTTTATTTTGAGCCTATGCTCTGTACATGAGATGGGTCTCCTGAATAGAGCACACTGACAGATCTTGACTCTCTATCCAATTTGCCAGTCTGTGTCTTTTAATTGGGGCATTAAGCCCATTTACATTTAAGGGTAATATTGTTATGTGTGAATTTGATCCTGTCATTATGATGTTAGCTGGTTATTTTTCCCGTTAATTGATGCAGTTTCTTCATAGCACTGATGGTCTTTATAATTGGGCATGTTTTTACAGTGGCTGGTACCAGTTGCTCCTTTACATGTTTAGTGGTCCCTTCAGGAGCTCTTGTAAGGCAGGCCTGGTGGTGACAAAGTCTCTCAGCATTTACTTGTCTGTAAATGATTTTATTTCCCTTCACTTATGAAGCTTAGTTTGGCTGGATATGAAATTCTGGGTTAAAAATTATTTTCTTTAAGAATGTTGAATATTGGCCCCCACTGTTTTCTGGCTTGTAGGGTTTCTGTCAAGGGATCTGCTGTTAGTCTGATGAGCTTCCCCCCTTTGTGGGTACCCCAACCTTTCTCTCTGGCTGCCCTTAATATTTTTTCCTTCATTTCAACCTTGGTGAATCTGACAATTATGTGTATTGGGGTTGCTCTTCTCGAGGAGTATCTTTGTGGTGTTCTCTGTATTTCCTGAATTTGAATGTTGGCCTGTCTTGCTAGGTTGGGAAAGTTCTCCTGGATAATATCCTGAAGAGTGTGTTCCAACTTGGTTCCATTCTCCCCATCACTTTCAGGTACACCAATCAAACTTTTCACATAGTCCCATATTTCTTGGAGGCTTTGTTCATTTCTTTTTACTCTTTTCTTCTCTTATCTTGACTTCTCGCTTTATTTCATTAATTTGATCTTCAATCACTGATATCCTTTCTTCCACTGGATCAAATCGGCTATTGAAGCTTGTGCATGCATCACAAGGTTTTTGTGCCATGGTTTTCAGCTCCATCAGGTCATTTAAGGTCTTCTTTACAGTGTTTATTCTAGTTAGCCATTCATCTAACTTTTTTCAAGGTTTTTAGCTTCCTTGCAATGCGTTAGAACATCCTCCTTTAGCTCAAAGAAGTGTGTTATTATGGACCTTCTGAAACCTACTTCTGCCAACTCTTCAAAGTCATTCTCTGTCCAGCTATGTTCCATTGCTGGCGAGGAGCTGCAATCCTTGGAGAAGGGGCACTCTGGTTTTTAGAATTTTCAGCTTTTCTGCTCTGGTTTCTCCCCACCTTTGTGGTTTTATCTACCTTTGGTCTTTGATGTTGGTGACCTAGAGATGTGGTTTTGGTGTAGATGTCCTTCTTGTTGATGTTGATGCTATTCCTTTCTGTTTGTTAGTTTTCCTTCTAACAGTCAGGTCCCTCAGCTGCAGGTCTGTTGGAGTTTGCTGGAGGTCCACTCCAGACCCTGTTTGCCTGGGTATCTCACCAGTGGAGGCTGCAGAACAGCAAATATTGCAGAACAGCAAATATTGGTGCCTGGTCCTTCCTCAGGAAGCTTCGTCCCACAGGGGCACCTGCCTGTATGAGGTGTCTGTTGGCCCCTACTGGGAGGTGTCTCCTATTCATGCTACACGGTGGTCAGGGACACACTTGAGGAGGCAGTCTGTCCGTTCTCAGAGCTCAAATGCTGTGCTGGGAGAACCAGTGCTCTCTTCAGAGCTGTCAGATAGGAACGTTTAAGTCTGCAGAAGTTTCTGCTGCCTTTTGTTCAGCAATGCCCTGCCCACAGAGGTGGAGTCTGTAGAGGCAGTAGGCCTTGCTGAGCTGCAGTGGGCTCTGCCCAGCTCGAGTTTCCCGGCCACTTTGTTTACCTACTGAAGCCTCAGCAATGGTGGACGCCCCTCCTTCTGCCAGGCTGCAGCCTCGCAGATTGACCTCAGACTGCTGTGCTAGCAGTGAGCAAGGCTCTGTGGGAGTGGGACCCGCCGAGCCAGACACGGGAAAGAATCTCCTGGTCTGCTGGTTGCTAAGACCGTGGGGAAAAGCCCAGTATTTGGGCAGAGTGTCCCGTTTTTCCAGGTACAGTCTGTCATGGCTTCCCTTCGCTAGGAAAGGGAATCCCCTAACCAGAAGTGGGTCTTTAGGGCTTATTTCAATCACATCTGATAGGGTTCTGAGCATTCATTTAATTATATAATACATACCATTTGGCGATATGTATATAAATGTTTATATAAACACTCTCCTATATACTTACATGATCAATACATGTATGCAAGCATATGCAAAATATCCTAATATTCTCCAATTAAAGTTTTTATAAGTCCACAATTAACTTTCATTATTCTAAAAAATAAACAAGAATTAAGAAAGGCTTATTTGTGATTTCCATAAGGACAATGAGTAACAAACAGCCCACCTTATCTTCTTCATTAAGTAACAGAGCAGTGTTTTCTTTACCCTTCTGGCTGTGCTTTCATCCAACCAGAAGCTTCCCCACTGACCCACACAGACTTCTTCAAGTAATCATTCCTTACCTTTGGTCCCAGGAACAGGAGGAGAAAGGAAAGGGGGAGGGAAAGACATCAACTCAATCACATGCAGTAGCTACATGTTTTAAAACAATATTATATACTGTGAGGAAATTAACATAAAAAGCAAATGGCTCTTCTGACACCTTGCTGATCCACTGAAGACAAGAAAAGTAAAATTAAAGATGCTTACCTGCTGTTTCTGCATTCTAGCAGCACCAAGTTCTGAGAGAGACATGGTGAGCTTCTCTTGTTGTTCTGACAAATATTTCTGATACAGGCTTAGAAGTTCTTGGCATTCTCTATACTGTAGCTGAAGAGGTGAGGTTGCAAATTAAGGTGAAAAAACCAAAAAATTGATTCAAACTGCATCCATCAATGCTGCTTTTCATATTCCAATAAACAAAACAGAACCAAAAATGCAATCATATTCGGTGAGACAGTCATAAGTATACAGTCTTCAGATAAAAGTTACATGTATTCCTCCCCCAAAATGATAAAGCAATACTTCACAAAAAGAGTAGCAAAGAACATCCCATTTGAAAACAAATTTATTCCTTGATTCTTTAAATTTGAAATAAAAACAAATGTAGATACATGCAAAGGAACTCTTACCTCACACCATATTTAAAAAAACAAAACAAGCTGAAAATGTATCATTGATCTAAACATAAGAGTTAAAACTATAAAACTCTTAGCAGAAAATACAAAAGTACATCTTTGTGACCTTGGATTAGGTGATGATCACTTAAAAGCACAAGTAATCAAATTAAAAAAAAAATAGATAAATTGGGCTTCAAAATGTAAAATGACTGTGCTTCAAAGGGCATTATTTAAAAATTGAAAAAAACAACCCCCTGAGTGAGTGAAAATATTTGGAAACGATACGGTAAAGAATTTGTGTCCAGAATATATAAACACCTTGTAAAACTAAACAATAAAAAGATAATGAGTACAATTTAAAAGTGGGCAAAGGCTTTGAATAGACATTTCCCAAAACAAAATATGCAAATGGCCAAGAAGCATAAGAAGAGATACTCAACATAGCCATTAGGGAAAAGTAAATAAAAAACACACTGGGATACCATTTTGCATTCACTAAGATGACCATAACCAAAAAGACTAACAAGCACTGACAAGGACATGAAGAAACTGGAACCCTCCTAAATAACTAATGGGAACATAAGACTGTGCTGCCACTTTGGAAAATAAGTTAGCTGTTTCACAATGTTAGAGATTTTTTTGACATATGACCCAGCAATTCTACTCCTAGGTATATACTCAAGAGAAGTGAAAATATGTCCTGAAGAATATTAAATATATAAGCAAAGACAACTTTTGAAAGAACATATGTCCACACAAAAACTTGTATATACATATTCAACATGGAATTATTCCTATAGTAAAAAAGTAAAAACAATCTCAATGTCCACGGATAAATAAACAAAATGTGGAATATTTATAAATGGAATATTATTCAGCCATCAAAAAGCAATGAAGTACCGCTACAAGCTACAACATGGATGATCCTTGAAAATATTATGCCAAGTAAAAGAAGCCAGACACAAAAGGCCATATATTGCATGATTTCATTTGTATAAAATGTTCAGAACAGGCAAATATATACAGACAGAAATAGATTAGTGGTTGCTAAGGGTTAGGGGAGAAGAAATGGAGAGCAACTGCAAACAGGTATGAATTTTGGTGGAAAGGTAATAAATACGTTCAGGAATTACAAAGTAGTTGTGTTTGCACATTTTTGGAATATACTCAAAACCATTTAATTATATAGTTCAAAAGAGTGAATTTTATTTTACATGAATTATACACAATAAAGTTATTATTTGAAAAAATCAGTATGGGGTACAAATAGTAACACTGTTCTGATAAGAGTACTGACAATTTACACAGAAAGTTCCTAACTGTATTAAAGAGAGTATAATTTGATATTTTTTGTTAAGTTTTTCAGTTAAGTCAATATTTCATTAATAAAACCATGAGCGGGAAATATTCTGAACCCATATCTCCCTACATTTTTTATAATTTTATAATTTGGTATAAAGAACATGGCAATTTAACCTGGGGTACCCTCTCTCACAATTCGTAAAACTTGCCAAGTGTTCAAGATGAAAATACTAAATCAGAAAACGTCAGCTAACTTTGTAGACCAGTGCCTGGGAGACAAATAGTTCTACCCAAGAGAGAGTTCTGTTCCTTATTTTTCTTTGTGGTAATTTCCTCCCCAGGCTCTTTGTCCCTTCAGTACATTTTCAAATCTCCCCTTAACACTTACTTATGTATGCTGTTAGTATACGAATTACTATCCAATGAGATTTATTCTGTATAAATACTTTTACAACAGGTCATCATGATTAAGGGTCGAAATATTATTTTTTAAAAGTCAAAATGGTGTCTGGTTTCAGTATTTCTTAACATTTTCATAACCTAATCATTGCTTCTGGGCAGATTCTTGTGCTAATAACTTTTGCCAATCATGACTGCATAAATAACTAATTGCTTCACTGTTCTCATTATTAACCTTTTAACAAAAAAGGAGCCAGAGGTAGATGATAGAAGAGGAGCTGGTTCACAGGGAAAGGATAGGTTACTAAGCTTAGATAATACAATAATTAGAAGAGCTTGTTGAATCCTTGGCATCTTAAATAACAATAGTATAAATGGTAGTCTAAATAGGTTTTCAGAGTCAATGTACATTAGACTAGGCTGGTTTTACATTTCCATGGAAAGCAAGCTCTAAAAGATAGGAATGATTTGTGGTGGTCCCAGGAGTCTCTGCCAGCTATTATGTATATAAAAGGAGATTTTTATTCTTGCTGTTACCATAGGCAGTAATTTTTATAGTAGGTGAACATATTAGTCTGGTCACAGAATATGAATTTTACTCTGGAAAAATCAAGCACAATTATATAGCTTAGGAGTAAAATGTCAGCATTTGAAACAAATTACAGGTAAATTCATTTACACACATGCTATGTGGGAGAATATGAAAACAGGTAGTCCTGCCTTTATCAATTTTTAATGTCTTTCTTGATATAGCAGATTTCAAAATGCACCCTCCCCCACCTCTCCTTCCTCCCTAGCACAATGAGACTTCAATCCTCCAACTGGAGAGAAAGATTTATGTTAGGAAAATGTGGACAAAATGCCTTCTCGATGATCTGGGGGGTACAGTGAAAAAGAAGACATATTTAACTCCATCCTGGCCGAATGACAGAAAAGAATGAACTAGATGTTGAAAACCAAACTTAAGGGAAAGTGTACACCAAACCATGACATGAATTTAAAACTCTTTAGTCTGCCTAACCACTGTTTAAGAAGTGGAAGACACAGCAGTCATTGCAACCTCTTCAAAGAAATAAGTCTTCATTAGGTAACACAAATAAATAAATAAATATAAATTAGTATTAAGCAAGATTACATCAAAACCTAACCATCAAATTAATTAGCTGAAATGGCTGTGGAAAATAATCATTTGGTAAAGCTTAAAATCTTAACACTAAAATGCATTAGATAGATAAGTAAAAGTAATGATAAGAGCAGAATGAATAAGGGGATGAGTTAAAGAATAAAAACTGTGTGAGAGACAAATCACAAGTGGAGAGCGGAAGGGCTGGAGATAGGATATACTACTAGGAGGCTGCCAAAGTAAAGAAAGATTATTTTAACTGAAATAATTCCCCTGGCCTACCAGCGTTCACCCCCACCACTTCACCTCACCCTTGTCTCTGACACCTGGGATGCTTGGACTGGTACTTAGTAATCTTGATCAGAACTCATGTTTACAGAACTAATCTTTACAGAACTAAATGTAGAGAGGCCTCTGTGAAAAGACAAAAGGTGAATCATTAAATTAAAAGAAAAAAAAAAGATTCTCCTTTTTTGGAGCCAAGACTCCTTGGAAAAACGGTTGAACCCCATTTTGGGGTAGAGAAAGTATAAAGTAAACTTCAAACATCTTGTTGTGCTGTAAAATGCTAGAAAGTGTTCAAAGACAAATAGATGAGGGCCTGTCACAAGAGTAGGAGATAGCAACCAGGTGCGGTGGCTCACATCTGTAATCCCAGCACCTTGGGAGGCCGAGGCAGGCGGATCACGAGGTAAAGATGTTGACACCATCCTAGTCAATATGATGAAACCCTGTCTCTACTAAAAATACAAAAATTAGTTGAGTATGGTGGCAGGCACCTGTCATCCCAGCTACTCGGGAGGCTGAGGCAGGAGGATCGCTTGAACCAGGGAGACGGAGGTTGCAGTGAGCCGAGATCACTCACTGCACTCCAGCCTGGCAACAGAGCGAGACTCCATCTCACACACACACACACACAAAAACAAAAAAAACAAAACAAAAACAAGACAGTGAAAATCAGCCAGATGTGGTGGTGGGTGCCTGTAATCCCAGCTACTTGGCAGGCTGAGGCAGGAGAATCGCTTGAACCCGGGAAGTGGAGGTTGCACTGAGCTGAGATCATGCCATTGCTCTCCAGCCTGGGTGATGAGAAACTCCATCTCAAAAAAAAAAAAAAAAAAAAAAAAAAAGGAGATAGCCTAAAGGGGATGCCTATTAACCACATTTGGGAAAATTTGAGCACTGAAATAATCACTCTAATAGAAAACTAAATAAATAAAAATCCACAACTTCGTAGTAATGCTGCAAAAGGAGAAGAAAGGATGGATAAAAAAGCCAAGTCACACCTGTAATCCCAGCACTTTGGGAGGCCGAGGTGGGCAGATCACCTGAAATCAGGAGTTCGAGACTAGCCTGCCCAGCATGGCGAAACCCCATCTCTACTAAAAATACAAAAAATTAGCCAGGCATGGTGGCAGACGCCTGTAATCCCAGCTACTCAGGAGGCTGAGGCAAGACAATTGCTTGAACCCAGGAGGCGGAGGTTGCAGTGAGCTGAGATCGCAACAATGCACTCGAGCCTGGGCAACAAGACTGAAACTCTGCCTCAGAAAAAAAAAAAAAAAAAAAAGTGAAGTCTTTCTTTACAAAAGAAAGCAAACTAATTAGAACAAACGGTCAAAATTTTAAATCACCATTTTAGAACCCCCAATGTAATAAGTAATACAGCTAAGGATCATTAAAGGATACTAAAACCATTAGGTGAAAGGTTAATGAGTTAGATATTCTTAAAGAGTCATAATTACTTACAGCAAAGAACAAAATGCATCTTTCAACGGTACAATCTGGTGGTCAATACTCAAAGTAAATTAATTCAGGATCACTAATAAGTAGAAAAACAGAAATTATGTCCAATTGAAGGAAGTAGGCATCATCACTTATGTTTTAATCTGAACCTAATCAAATTTGTAAACCTAACTTCCACTTCACAGAATTTAGAAGGAATAAAGGAACAAATTAAATGATACTGTAAGAAACAATCAGACAAATCCAGTATATGGGAGATTTTGCAAAGCACTTGGCCTGAACTCTTCAAAAAGTCAGAGTCATAGGCGAAAAGGTTTGGGGCAGGAGGCTTATTTTAGATTAAGAGACCAAAGACACAACCAAATGCAACCCATGAAGCATGACTGAATCCTCATTCAGGGAGAAAAACAGAAAAGACATTATTGGGACAACTAGAAAAATTAGAATATGGACTCAATTACAATTAATATTATGGAATTATTACTAATTTTATCAGGTATCATAATCTGGTTTATAAAACAAAATGTTCTCATTCTTATGAGACAAGTCTGAGGTAGTTAGGAGTTACACGTGACACTTGCCACTTCATTTAGTTCTGTATTAGATCAAGATTACTAAGTACCAGTCCAAGCATCCCAGGTGTCAGAGACAAGTGGCATTTCCTATGACACACTGAAAAATAGGCAGATAAACTCTTATAAAATTTTATATCTGTAAGTAAATTTATAATTTATATAAATTTCTATTACATATGTATATATTTCTATATTTATATAGATCTATATACATATATTCAGTTGTTGGCATTGGCTATATCTGCTTTGCCCCCTCTGGTGTGTATTTTTATATAAATAGATATATTTATATATTATAAATATATTTATATAGCATATAAATATATATTAAGTACATTATATTACAAATATAATTTAATAATCATATATTTATATACAATTATTCATACATAAATATTAAATATTTATATTATATATATACACACACACACACACACGAGAGGGGGCAAAGCAGATATAGCCAATGCCAACCACTGAAATCTAGGTAGAAGGTACATAGTGTTTCAATGCCATATTGTCAACTGTCTATATATTTGAAAGTTATCATAATAAAACATTGCATGAAAACTTTTTTTTGTTATGGTTTTTGTTGTTTGCATTTGTTGTGTTTCTCTCTTTCTACTACTACTCAATCTCTTCTTGCCTTCCTACTTCTACCACAAGTTATCATGTGAGAAGCAGAAACTTTGAGCATCAAGTCAGCCTCCTAAGAGTTCTCTACAATCACGTGTCCTTAGTCACTAAGTCAGGTGATCTTAATGTACATATTGATCATTATGTAGATGATCCAACGATATACTAACCAGAACTGTCCTTGGAGCCAGGAAGATGCATATACAAGACAGCAAAAAGGCCATGCAAAAAAGACCTGCCAAGCTTTCTTCCAGTCATTTAACAAATGCTTTCTGAATACAATGTAACAGGCATAAGATGTACAAACGCAGTACTGTGGATTCAGCCTGTAATCCCAGCACTTTGGGAGGCTAAGACGGGCGGATCACGAGGTCGGGAGATCGAGACCATCCTGGCTAACACGGTGAAACCCCGTCTCTACTAAAAATACAAAAAAAAAAAAACTAGCCGGGTGCGGTGGCGGGCGCCTGTAGTCCCAGCTACACAGGAGGCTGAGGCATGAGAATGGCGTGAACCCGGGAGGCGGAGCTTGCAGTGAGCCGAGATTGCGCCACTGCACTACAGCTGGGTGACAGAGAGAGACTTCGTCTCAAAAAAATAAATAAAATAAAAAATCACAGACTTAGGTGTCAGTCCAACACTCTTGGTTCAAATCTTAACCCTGGTACTTAGCAACGATGTAACTTCTCTGACATCTTCATCTGGGGATAATATCTACCTCACCTCACAGGGCAACTGCAAATATAAATAATATAAAGAAACGAAGAACAGTTAGCACAGTGCAGGGCACAAAGTATATATTCAATACCTTTTTTTTAAAAAACGGACATCAAGGCTTAGGGAGAGGGAGAGATTTAAACAAATAAGGATAACATGTTCCAGGAGAAACATTTATACACTAGAGTCCAATGAAGATTTTAAAAAGGTGGGGTGAGTAGTTCACTTTGACCACACTGGAGGGAAGTTAGGAAAGGCTTCAGAGAACATGTGACATTGAAAACAAATTTTGGAAAAGGAGTATACAGATGTACCAGGTAGGTAGGATGTGCATTACCCCTGGCTGAGAAATCACCAGGATCAAAGGAATGAAAAAAAAAATCAATATGTACATTAAGAGAACTGAAAGAAGCATGGCATGGATGGTTCACCGGTCCTGAGTGGGACAGAATGAGTGAAGAGGCTACAGAGATCAACAGGGGCTGGATGTCAAATGTTACCCTAAGCTATTTAGATTTTATCTCTATTTAAGTCATTGATGTCTTACAGCTAATTTGCATTTCATAAAGATACCTCTGGTAGGAGAGTAAAGGATGGATCAGAGGGCTGAAGACTAGAATCAAAGCAAACAATTAGAAAATCCCTATAGAAGTCTAAGCAAGAGATGAGAGGGGAATGAGCTGGAGTAATAATGGTAGAAAATAGGCGATGGGGGTTAAAAAGGGACATTTAAGGCAATGTCAGCTTATGAACTGGGTGACAAGATGTATGAGGAGATGTGTGATTCCATTTATAAGACAGAGAATGCAGAATAAAGAAAAGGTCTGGGGAGAGTGCAACTTTAGAACACAGAGTTAAAAATGCTTGGGAGAGTTTAGTGGAGGTAGCTAAGAGGGGACACTTGGATCACTGGGCTTGAAATTCAGAAAAGAAGTCTGAGTAGAAATAGACATTTGGGAGTTAATCACTTTATATGTGGCGGCTGAAGACATGAGAGTGGGTAAAATTGTCCAGGGAGTGTATAGATTTTGTTTGTTCATTTATTCACTCATTCATTCATTCTTTCATTCAACAAATAAGTCTATAAGGGCAGGAATTTTTGTTTTGTTTACCACTGAATTCCTTAGCCTACATAAGTGTTCAATAAATATTTAATGAATAATAAATATAATGAGTACATTAACATCTGAGGCTGAATGAGATGCCAGACATACAATAATGAACAAGACTAACACTATCTCCTTTAGGGAGAAAGAATGGCAGGTAATCAAACACAAAGAAGAACAAATGAAGAGTAATGACAAGAACATTATGTAGTGCTGTAGGAACACTTTCTAAAAGGACCCAAATGGTCAAGGAGCCAGGGAAAGCCTCTTAGAGAAAGGAATGTTTCAACTGTGAGACGAGCAGGAGGCCGATGTAACAAGTAAAGGACAGGCACAGAAAAAAGATAAATAACACAGATAAATAAAAAGATGAAATCAGCTGTGTCCAGTGTTGAAGAGCAGCCACCCCAGTTAAAGACTGAGTTGAGAAGCTACTAGTGACCCTTGCAGAACATCAATTTGACATTACTTTATTGTCCATCATCTTCCCCCAACTGTTTTGTTAGATGAACAGTTAGGCTATTTTCTTGTCAGGGAGGGAAGCTTTACAAAAGAGAGAGATGTTTTATTCAGGATCATCCTCAGGTAAGAATCTGAGGTAAGGCCATCTGGCTCCAGCTGTAAAGCAATCCATTACTCACAGACTTTTGGGGAAATACAGAGCCCAAAGGTTTTCACTATGGCAGGTACTTCCTTTACTCTGAATGCCTACAAACCATACATTAAGATGGCATATCATTCTAGGCATAACATTCTGCCTAGAATGTTTTGCCTGCCCCGAATCCTAGATTCCTACTTGTCCATTAAAACTTAATTTTTATGTCACCTCTTCCTCCAAGCTTTCACTGACCTCCCAGGCAGAGTTAAGCACCTTTATCATAGTAAATACCATAAAGTTAAAATTATTTGACTATATTACTATCACCTGAAGCAGATTGTGTTTTCCTGGAAATCATAGTGTACTAATCTTGGTATCTCTTCAGCACATAGCAGGCACTTCAAAAATGTCACAGGAATGAGTACAGAAATAAAAGCAAAGGAGCTCCTATCGAATTTTCATGTTGATTTTGAGTTTGGAATGGAAACAAACCATAGATAGACAACGTGGCCTTTAAACTAGCCAAGAAGATGCTTAAAATATTGACTCATTAAAAACTAAAATTTCTTCTAACCTAGTAAGATTTTCCCATCTTAAATATGGTTTCTGACCATGTCAGATTCCTCACCTTACAATCATTTTCTTTTCTCCCTTTCGAAAAAAAGAGTACACATTTTCTGATATAAAAATTGAGGTCCAAATTATGTATCTAGTTTAGTACTCACTGATAAAATATGCAACTGAAAATGGATTGTTTGTAAAAAGAAAAACTGATTCCAAGATCAAGTGGTTCACAGAGCTAGGTAAGAATTTCACATAAATATTTACACCCGTTTATGAAGTTGTGATCTGTGCAGGAGTACAATCCACTGATACAAGTCTGAAATCTTCCATTTAATTAAAAGAAAAATTTATGGCAAATTTGGTACATGACCATGTTATTTTTCAATTTCCTGGTAACAGTTATCCGTTGGGGAGGGTAACAAAGCACAAAACAGCGGAAAACTCAATGCCCTGGACACTTAAAGAGGGAAACAAGACTCAAGTGACCCACTCATACTCTTCTAGACTGTAATTCATTCTGTTTGATCACCTGAACAAAAACATAAGCCATGAAAAGATAGCTAATTAGAGTAAACTAGCTCCTTGAGAGTTATCTAAGTCCCTACCTTGTTTCTTGCAGAATTGCAAATCAAGATGGTGGGGTGGGGGCTGGTAGAAATAGACTTGAAATTGAGATGCTTTACATTCTGTCTTTTTTTCAGGTCATCTAAAACCCTATGGATTTTAGAAACTACCTACACAATGGAGACCCAAGGTTTATTTCTCCAACTTTAAAGGTAAAGACACTTATTTAAATCCAGACATCCTAAACAGCAGGCTATCAATGTGCCTGATGGACCAGAACTTTGATTTCATGTTTTTATAGTTTCCTTTTCACAAAATAAGAGAATATATATTTTCAAGCATTCACTGTAGACATTAAAGACAAGGTTGAGAAAATATTTCTATTGAAAACCATGCATTTTCTCTTGCTTCTAACATGTTTAAAAATTTATCTTTTGTTTAAAAGATCTATGTTTCAGCTGGACCCAAAGGAGAAATATTTTCCCCATTTGGAAAGGCTCCTTTAAAGCAATTCAACCTTTCATGAGTTACAAGAACTACCTTAGAACTGTAGAAGAAAAAAAGCTGCTATCATACCTCTCCCCCAAGAAGTTTCCTTATCAAGTGAACTGCACAACAATAACTAACACTTAAAAACTTTCAATTTCAGAAAGGGAAAATTCCTGACAATATAGACTATGGAAAATGGTCTGCACACTAAGCTCTCCAGACCCTGAAAGGCTGTTCAGTGAAGTTGTGTGAATAATGCTTTGTGAAGTATAGTGAAATATATCAGGCTGGGAACTACCAGTTTCAACCATGAGAAACAGTCATGTTGCAGAGGCTTACGCCTGTAATCCCAGCACTTTGGGAGGTTGAGGTGGGCGGATCACCTGAGGTCAGAAGCTCAAGACCAGCTTGACCAACAAGGAAAAACCCCATCTCTACTAAAAATACAAAATTAACTGGGTATGGTGGTGCACGCCTGTAATTTGAGTTACTCAGGAGACTAAGGCAGGAGAATTGCTTGAACCCAGGAGGTGGAGGTTGTGGTGAGCTGAGATTGCGCCATTGTACTCCAGCCTGGGTAACAGAGTGAGACTGTCTCAAAAAAAAAAAAAAAAAAAAAAAAGTGCAGTGGCTCACATCTGTAATCCCACCACTTTGGGAGGCCAAGACAGGCAGATCCCAAGGTCAGGAAATCAAGACCATCCTGGACAACATGGTGAAATTCCGTCTCTACTAAAAATGCAAAAATTAGCCAGGCGTGGTGGCACATGCCTGTAATCCCCAGCTAGTCAAGAGACTGAGGCAGGAGAATCACTTGAACCAAGGAGTTGCAGGTTGCAGTGAGCCGAGATCGCGCCACAGCACTCCAGCCTGGCGACAGAGCAAGACTTCGTCTCAAAAAAAAAAAAAAAAAGTCATGTCATTCTACTTCCCATCTTCAAACCGAAGAAATTTATTCTTGCCATTAAATTAAAACATTTCATGAGTTATCAGTTTCAATACATATGATACCTCTCTTTCTCCATACTCCTGCAAGGCCGCTCTTGGCTGAGGGCATTCCAAAGTAAATCTGAAAAACAAGTTCAGTCCATGATGGGAAGGGGAGGTCAGACATGCTTCATTATACCCTCATCCCTTTGGAATTCAGGCCCAATTGACCAATATTAACATTAAAACAGAGATTTTTAAGACTGGCAAAGCAGTCTCTTTGCAGCAATGAGATATCAAATTCCAACCTGACTCTAGTATAGCATCATATGATAGATACCAGGCCCTGAAAAAATCAAAGTGTTTTACCCCAAAATATATTTCTTTGACTTATTTTGAAATGGTCCTGCAAAGCTGTCTTTTGTGGGGAGAATCTACATTATGTTGAGAATCCCCTTCCCCTTCCAGTTCTTCTGTTCCTGAAGAGATTAGTTGTGAGTCTAGCACCTTTTAAACATTTGAATAGAAAACACTTGCCATCCTATTGCCTCTAAGGGTGGCCACCTATGAGGTATAATAAAAACCTGCATAATAAAAACCTTGGTCTCCACAATCCCAGACACTCCTTTCTATTGATTCCTGGTCTTAAGATAATAACTCTTTTAACCAACTGCCAATCAGAATATCCTTGAATCCACTTATGACCAAAAGCCTGAGTTGTCCCACCTGTCCAGACTGAATCAACTGGTACACTTTACATGTATTGATTTATGTCTGTCAGTAAGTTGTCCCCCTAAAATGTATAAAATCAAGCTGTAACCCAACCACATTGGGCACATGTTCTCAGGACATCCTGGGGCTGTGTCACAGATCTTGGTCACCCATATTTGGCACAGAATAAGCCTCTTTCAATGTTTTACAGAATTTGACTCTTTTCATCAACATTCCTGTATTTGTCTCTTTGAACTATTTTATCTTACTGTGTAAGACAATTCATTTCTGTTTTTTTTTTGGAGCGAGAGTCTTGCTCTGTCACCCAGGCTGGAATGCACTGGCGTGATCTCGGCTCACTGCAACCTCTGCCTCCCAGGTTCAAGCGATTCTCCTGCTTCAACCTCCCGAGTAGCTGGGATTGCAGGCGCCTGACAATTCATTTCTTAGCAGAAATGTAAACCGAGTTTAAGTGGTCCCTCAATCTTCTTTCTCCCACACAAACCAATCCGGTGACATCAAGTGTTCCTCATATACAGTATTTGATCTTCCAGTACTATCATTTTAATGCTTGTCATCTCTCCCTTCTTCAGAGATTTCATCAGAGTTCTCTTTTAAGAATAAGATACTATCATCACCTATTTCACAATTAAACACCTATCACCAGGAATAGATGCCTGAACTAGAGTATCTTTGAATAGCTCAATATAACCTCTACTTGAAGGTGGGGGACTTCTAAGTGCTTTAAAGATATTATATATAATTCCTATTAAAAGAAAAAACCCATGATGTACTATTACTAATTTTATTTTACAAATAAATCTGCAGCACAGAATGGTTAATAACTTATCCGAGGATAACCTAGCAGTGAGCTGGGATTTAGAATAAAGTCTTAGATCCACTAAAGCAGCATTCCTTAAAATGTAATGTACAAAACAATTACCTGTGGGTCTTGTTGGAAGGCAAATTCTGATCCAGTAGATGTGAGGTAGGGTCTAACAAGCTTCTGAGTAATGCTGATGTTGCTGGTCCAGGGAACATACTTAGGGTATGCGTATCATCTCTAAGAACCCTCTTTCATACCAGTAAGAGGGGGCCCATCCTTCGCCTTTATGTTGAAATGTAATACATTATTGGAGTCATTTGCTTCCTCCCTTTAAGTCATTCTTGGTATATCTTTCTGAGTTTATTTTATCTGTTTTGGTCAACTGTTTTTGTTTTGGAAGGAAACATATAGAAAATAAAAGAAGTGATGTAAAATAATCCACTTTCTTCTTTAAAAGGAAGCAGCATTCTGAATTTTTAGGGCGGTGTAACATTTCTGTTTTGGCTAACTACTGAAGTATAGGTTGAATATCCCTAATCTGAAATCCAAAATTAGAAATACTCCAAACTCTGAAATGTTTTGGGCACCAACATAATGTCCAGAGGAAATGCTCATTGCAGCATTTTAGATTTCCTGATTAGGGATGTTCAACTGGTATGTATATTGTAAATACTGAAAGATCCGAAAAAATCCAAAATCTGAAACACTTCTGGCCTCAAGAATTTTGGATAAGGGATATTCAACCTGTAATAACAATTAGCAAATACTACCTGTAGTGCTTAAGAATTTGTAATGGGGGAAGAGTCCATGAGAAGTAAACAACCACACCCTCTCTCTTCTATTTCCAAAAAGATATCCATCTTCTATATCACCCATCCACACTTTTAAACATAAGTTTACAGTATCATTTCCAAATTCAGTTTAACATTGCTAGATCATTAGCTATGGCCTTGGGGAACAGCATTCTCACCAGAGTTGCAAGTAGTCTGTAATGTAGTATGAAAATATCACCCAGTATTAATAATTCTAAGTGAAAATCAAACACATTCAATAAAACTGTATTAACTAGAGTGAAAAAGGAGAGTTCTTATACAATGGAATCACAGTTATCATCTTAAGGTTAAAATTTTAATAGTAGTAGGAATATCTCATTACTTGTCTCTTTGAAAATGACTGAGGCTATTGACCACACATGTAAATTACTGCTCAGAGAAAAATTAAGTAACTTCATGGGGAGGTTTATTGTCTAAACTCAGCAAATGCCACAAAGACTTAAGGCAAAAAAAAAAAAAATGTTATGAACAACTTCACTTCAATGGTTCTTAATATAATTAAGCTTATGTGGACTGTTCAGCAGAATGACACTAAAAAAAAGGTAAAAAACCAGATTTTTTGTTTTACCCTCCGTTCAAGAAATGTTATAGAGGTTTAGCCCAAAAATACTCAAAGACAAAAGTTTCACAATATCACTAAAATCAAGGAGCTAGGTTTTACTTTACTATTTTAATACTACATAAGTTAGCCCATAAACATTTAAAAGAACAATCCCTGAGCCAATAGCTTTTTGCTACTGTCCATAAGCATTCAAGTGTATCTTAAGAAAAGCCCTACTCAAACAAAGCTTTCTTCTTAAGCTGCCAACATCTCTCTCTCTTCCTCATTATTACCAAAGCTCTCAAAAAATTCATCCATATTCACAGTTTCTGTTTCCTCAGTTCCAGTTTAGTTTTTGGCCCAATATATTTTCTGTTACTCACTCTATTTAAACTGGATTCTTGACAAGTATTCTCTAATCTATTAATTGCGAAATCTAACAACTTGATTTGGGGTTTTATCCTCTTTGCTGGCCACTTCCTTCTTCAACAGATCTCCTCCCCTGGTTCCCCAGTCACTGGTTCATTCTGTTTCTTCCTTACTGATCGCCCCTTAACTCTCTTTCACTGATATCCCTTTCTTTATCCATCATTAAATGGACATATTCCCTAAAATAGTGTCCAAGAACGTACTCTGTTTGTGCTACTTCCCCATGACCTTATTTCTTACTTATTTTTATTTTTTTTGAGACGGAGTCTCGCTCTGTTGACTAGGCTGGAGTGCAGTGGCGCAATCTCGGCTCACTGCAAGCTCCGCCTCCCAGGTTCACGCCATTCTCCTGCCTCAGCCTCCCAAGTAGCTGGGACTATAGGCACCTGCCACCATGCCCAGCTAATTTTTTTGTATTTTTAGTAGAGACGGGGTTTCACCGTGTTAGCCAGGATGGTCTCGATCTCCTGACCTTGTGATCCACCTGCCTCATCCTCCCAAAGTGCTGGGATTACAGGCGTGAGCCACCACGCCCGACCCCCATGACCTTATATTCTACCACAGCTTCAAATTCAATATAGAGGCTGGAGATCCCCAAATTTCTACTTCTTAGCTATTCAAGAAAAACACTATGACATGAAGTTCTACAGCAGTCCCATTTTACAAACATGATTATTATCCAGTAGAGTGTGTACACATATTAGGTACTATACAGTTTATGAAGTGTAGGTAAGACAATTGATAAACATCCAATTCTTCCGATCATTTTCAGTATTTTCAAAGCATAATGTTGAATTTTTACATTTAGATAACAAGAGTTAATGCTCCAAGAAAGTTTATCATCCTACTACTGTTTACAGCATCATAAGTGTTAAATGATGTCATTTTTTATCAGGAAAGTGCTAATACATACCAGTTACATTTGAAGGAAACATGAAATTTACTTTACTAGAGAATAATATGTCATGATTAGTTCCTGGCCTGAATACTCTTTGAAGTGAATCCAAAATTGCATATGGTATAATACAAATGAATTAAGTTAGGGTAACCTATATATAATAAAAGAGAAACCACACTGAATAAAATTAAGGACTATGTTATCTATCAAAATAAAATATCTACTTTTTCTCCAACTGGCATCAATTAAATTACAGTACTATTCAGTTTTCCAACACCCAAATGACTTGTTTTCTAGTTCTATTTATACCACCTGTGCAAAAATTGTTCAAAAATAACTTAAAGGCAATGAACAATGCTAAATAACTCCCCACTCTGGTTAAAAACACTGATATGATCTACTTATATTAATGAAATAAAGATTACAGGCACTGCATGACTATTGGATTTAACATTATCAGTAATGAAGCAGTTTATCTTTATCTGGTCCCTAGTTCAGGTAATGGCTCTGAAATATGTAAACCATGTAGAATGACAGACTGTGTTTTAAGACACACAGATCACCACTTGGGCATCAGCAGGTATCAGTGGTGAGCAAGTCAACGCATCAGCTAAGAAAGGTTTTATAATGAAAGTAGTTGTACACTTAAATACTACAAACAAAAACTTTGTTCCTTCATAAAAGGCAAATCTATTCTTTCATAATAAATATGTAACAAAGTTGGATTACAGCAATCATTATAGCAAGGGTTAGGTACTATTTATAATATCTGACATTCCCTTTCAATATACATGCCCCAAACAAACAAGGAAGGCACTCTGCCCAGGTACACTGTTAGCTCCTTCAGCGCACACAAAGGATTTTATATAAAGATGTCCGATGGGCCCTAATTCCTATACACAGGGAGCAGTCTGCATAACACTGTAACAAATTCTAATAAGGCTAAGGGAAGTAAATTTGCTTTGGCATCATTTCTAGGGCTGCTTCCTGGAATAAAATTTGGGAATGTTCTGTCTCTACGAATTGGGAGAAGTTTTAAATTAACATATGTGTCGATCAAGTCACCTGTTAAATCTCCCTTTTATTAAGTAGTAAGAGTCACAATAATGTAGCTAAAAACAGTCGCTCCCTAGTATACAGACATAATGTCTCAGCTATATGATAGCTAATTTCTACCATACACAAGAGATCAATTAAAAGTGAAATGCCAGGTCTAGTGGGTGGCACAAGACTAAGCCACAGAAAGGGTTACTCCTATTAAAAATTAATCTGGGTTTTGTTTTCTCATTAAAAAATACATTTAGATTACAAAATTAAAAGCAACACTGCACACTTTAGCTGTCTTTTTCTACTAAATTGCTTATAACAGTAACTATAAAATGATAATTTACCACACGTGTAGCTGCAAAACTAAGAAAAGCACTGGTCAGTGGTGCTGCGAATTGTGAACCTACTACTCCCCCTACTGCCTGTGGAACTGAATTGCAGTAAAATTAAAGGTTTGTTCTATTTCTCTAACAAAGCGTGAAATTTCATATACAGTCAGTTCTGCTATACCACTTGTTTAGAAAACCAAAATTCGTTCCTGTGCATTTGATGTATTTGGAAACAATTTGAGCACAACTTGAATATCACTGTGAGAAACACGAGGTGCAGGTAGAAAACTACATCTAGCTGACCAAGCCCAGTAGAAATATTTAAAATATGTGCCAACAGGCCTCACATCTTAAACATCTTCAGTTCACTTTGTATTATGAGCCATACCTACTAATAGATGGTGTTACAACTTTATATCCCACTTCAGTAACCCTGCCTGTACCATTTTAACATAACTCACAAGCTGCAACCCTTTCAATGTTAACTTCCACAAGCATACTTCAGTTTTTTCAAGGCAAAGTACCATATTTATTGTAGTATTTATGAATTTCTTTATAACATAATGCATGTACAACTGTTCTATCATTTTTATTCGCTGCCTTTTTTCTTAATGTTTTACTAAACAAATTTTTTTTTTATTGTTGTACCTCTAAACCTATTTTCCCCATAAGCTTCATGGGGTCTTTAGTAATGATTCTGCATAGTACGGTGATTTTTAGAAATGCAACTGTCTCCTAATAGCAGAACTGACCATACAGTAGTAAAATGTAAATGCCTCTTCTATATTTGTGAATAGGGTAAGAGTAATTATGAATAAATATCAAAATTTTACAATTTTAAAAAATGTGTTTTATATGTCTATTTCCATGAGAGTATTACTGACATTTTCCATCTCGTTTAATTTATATATATATAAATTCCGCCTCCTGGGTTCAAGTGATTCTCCTGCCTCAGCCTCCTGAGTAGCTGGGATTGCAGGTACCCACCACCAGGCCTGGCTGATTTTTGTATTTTAGGTAGAGATAGAATTTCACCATGTTGGCCACTCTGGTCTCGAACTCCTGACCTCAAGTCAGCAATCCACCTCGACCTCCTAAAGTGCTGGGACTACAGGCATGAGCCACCACACCTGGCCTCTATCTCCTTTTAAAAAGGCTAAAAAGGCTCTCTCCCTCCTCAGGTACAGAGCTTTGTAACTATTCAGGAGAAAAAAAATTATACGTGTGTGTAGATATACATATTTTTAAATATGTTAAAATATATATATTGAAATCTGTCCCTTTTGCTATTCAAACTATTAATCATACCAAACGGTTTGTGTCCCTGCTCTAATTTGACAACCAAGATCTTTCTAGAAGTCTGAGGTGAGTAAATGTCCAACTGACTCAAAAAACGGGATGATTCCTTATTTTGCGTTCACTTATCAATCAAAATCTGAATTGGTCAAAAGTCGCATAAGAAAAATGAGCACGCGGCTAGGCGTGGTGGCTCACGCCTGTAATCCCAGCACTTTGGGAGGCCGAGGTGGGCAGATCATGAGGTCAAGAGATCGAGACCATCCTGGCCAACTTGGTGAAACCCCAGCTCTATTAAAAATACAAAAATTAGCTGGTTGTGGTGGCACATGCCTGCAATCCCAGGTACTTGGGAGGCTGAGGCAGGATAATCGCTTGAACCCAGGAGGCAGAGGTTGCAGTGAACCGAGTTCGCACCACTGCACTCCAGCCTGGTGACACAACGAGACTCTGTCTCAAAAAAAAAAAAAAAAGTATAATGAGCACTCTATCTACCAATGATGAATGCAGTTTTTTATAGGCTTTTCAGTCTTCTGAAAAATACATGCATTACATTCATATAAAAGGAAAGTCAGGATAAAACTTCAAGAATTCATAGCCCTTCACTTAGTTAATAGTCTTACATCAAATGCTTCACAACTACAGCAAGCTTTGTCAATGGCATACCTTTCTTATCAGAGTACACTTCATGAATAGTTTGTCTACATTGAGTTTAACTTTTCTATATAATCAACCTGCCATAAAAAGAGAAAAACTTACTGTCAGGAAGGAAGTCTAAAAGTGTGATCCATGGACAGCAGCACTGGTATCATCTGGGAGCTTCTAAGACATGCAAAATCCTGAGCCCCACTCTAGATGTGGATTCGATTCTGCATTTTATCAAGCTGCCCAGGTGATTAACGTGTACCTTATAGCCTGAGGAGCACTGGTAACAAAGCACTGTCTAAACCACTATGACAAAATTCTAGGTTCCATTTCTGCTCATCTTGCACTTCTGAAGTCAAGAAATGCAGCTTTTCTGTCTCCAAAGTTATATCTTTTTATAAGAAATTAACTAGAATGCTCATTTTATAAAATGTGCCATTTAGTCAGTCTTTCCCACCTTGTTAGAATACAGTGTCTTTGGATCACAATGGATAAAAAAACATTCAACTATTTCTCTTTCAAAAGACATCTGAGATAAAATTGACTAAATATGTCTAAATGTTAATTTCTAAAAAGACAGTTTCTTATACAAAATAGTTTTTTTTACATATACATGCAAAACAGCAGACATTTGTTCAAAGAAACCCTGGTGATCCTCTCAATAGATGTAGAAAAGGCATTTGACAATATTCAACATCCTTTCATAATAAAAACTCTCAATAAATTAGGCACAGAAAACAGGTACCTCAACACAATAAAGGTCATATATGAAAAGCCCACAGCTAATATTATACTCAATGGTGAAAAGTTAAATGCTTTTCCTCTAGGATCAGAAACAAGAAAAAGATTACTGCTACAGCACTTTTATTAAACATAGTGCTGGAAGTTACAGCCAGAGCAATTAGACAAGAAAAAAAAAGTAAAAGGCATCCAAATAGAAAAGAAGTGAAATTGTTTGTTTGCTGATGACATAACCTTATATTTAGAAATCCCTTAAGACTCCATTAAGAAAAAATTAGAGCTGATAAATGGAATTCAGTAAAATTGCAGAACACAAAATCAACACGCAAAAATCAGTAACATTCCTTTACACTGACAACAAACTATCTAAAAAAGAAAATAAGAAAGCAGTCTTATTCACAATAGCATAAGAAATAAAAAATAAAATACTGAGGAATAAATTTAACCAAGAAGGTGAAATATCTGTTATACTGAAAATTATAAAACACTGATGAAATTGCTGATGATACAAATAAGTGGAAAGGTATCCCATATTCATGGATTAGGATACTGTTAAAATATTCATACTACCCAAAGTGATCAACAGATTCAATGCCATCCTTATCAAAATTCCAATGTCATTTTTCTGAAAAACAGAAAAATAGGAAAAACCACCCCCAAATCTGTACTACAAAAGACCCCAAATAACTACAGCAATTTTTGAGCAGCAAGAACAAAGCTGGAGGCATCACACTATATAACTTCAAATCTATTACAAAGCTAGAGTAATCAAAACAGCATGGTACTGGCATAAAAACAAAAACAAACATATTAATCAATGGAATAGGATAGAAAACCCAAAAAATAAACCCATGCATTTATGGTCAACTGATTGCCAAGAGTATGCTATAAGGAAAACACAGTCTCTTCGATAAAGGGTATTGGGAAAACTGGATATCCACATGCAGAAGAATGACACTAGACCCCCTATCTCTCACCATATACAAAGATCAAATTAAAATGGATTAAAGACTTAAATGTATATCCTACAACTACAGAACTACTAGAAGAAACACAGAGGAAAGTCTCTATTGGTCAGGACAGTGAATTCCTGAATTTGTCATCAAAAGCACAGGCAACAAAAGTAAAGATAGACAAATGGGATTACATCAAAGCTTCTGCACAGGAAAGGAAACAGAATAATGAGACTACCCACAGACTGTGAGAAAATAGTTGTAAACCATACATTTGATAAGAGGCAAATATCCAGAAAATAGAAGGTACTCAAACAACTCAATAGCAAGCAAACAATTCAATCAAAATATGGGCAAAGGACCTAAACAGACTTTCCTCAAAAGAAGACATACAGATGGCCAACAGATATATGACAAAATGCTCATCATCACTAATCATCAGGAAAATGCAAATTAAAATAACAATAAGGTATTGCCTCATTCCCCTCAGAATGACTATTATCAAAAAGATGAAAGATAACAAGTGCTGGTAAGGCTGTAGAGAATAGAGATCCTGTGTGAACTGTTCATGTGAATGTAAATCATACAACTATTAGGGAAAGCAGTACGGAAGTTTGTCAGAAAATTAAAAATAGAATTGCTATGTGTTCCAGTAATCCCACTTCTGGGTATATACCCAAAGAAATTGAAATCAGTGTGCTGAAGAGACACCTGTACACCCATGTTTATTAAAGCACTATTTACTACAATAGTCAAGACATAGAATTAACCTAAGTGACCAAAGAAAATGAGAAATATATACACAATGGAATATTGATCATCCATAAAAAAGAATGAAATCCTATCATTTGCAGCAACATAGATGAAACCGAAGGTCAATATGTTACGTGAAATAAGTCTAGAATGGAAAGACAATATTGCACATTCTCACATGTGTGAGCTAAAAAAGTAGATCTCATGAAGATAGAGAGTAGAACAGTGGTTATCAGAGGCCGTGAAGGGTAGTGGGGAGGTGGGAAAAAAGGCAAAAAAAGGATATATATGTAAGTACTACTCAGAACTATATACTTAAAAATGGAAAGGATGGTAAATGTGGTAAGTATATATTACCTCAATTAAAACATAAAAGGTATATGGAAGCATGCTTCTTAAACAATTATTTGTCAATTAAAAATTAAATAATTCGGCCGGGCGTGGTGGCTCAAGCCTGTAATCCCAGCACTTTGGGAGGCCGAGATGGGCGGATCACGAGGTCAGGAGATCGAGACCATCCTGGCTAACACGGTGAAACCCCGTCTCTACTAAGAAATACAAAAAATAGCCGGGCGAGGTGGCAGCGCCTGTAGTCCCAGCTACTCGGGAGGCTGAGGCCGGAGAATGGCGTGAACCCGGGAGGCGGAGCTTGCAGTGAGCTGAGATCCGGCCACTGCACTCCAGCCTGGGCGACAGCGCGAGACTCCGTCTCAAAAAAAAAAAAAAAAAAAAAAAAAAAAAATTAAATAATTCATATGTCTGTTGGCCACATATGAATGTCTTCTTTTGAGAAGTATCTGTTAATATCCTTTGCCCACTTTTTGATGGGTTGTTTTTCTTCTTGCAAATTTAAGTTCCTTGTAAATTCTGGATATTAGACCTTTGTCAGATGGGTAGATTGCAAAAATCTTCTCCCATTCTGTAGGTTGCTTGTTCACTCTGATGGTAGTTTCTTTTGCTGTGCAGAAGCTCTTTAGTTTAATAAGATCCATGTGTCAATTTTGGCTTTAGTTGCAACTACTTTTGGCGTTTTTGTCATGAAGTCTTTGCCCATGCCTATGTCCTGAATGGTATTGCCTAGGTTTTCTTCTAGGGTTTTTATGATTTGGGGTTTTACATTTAAGTCTTTAATCCATCTTGAGTTAATTTTTGTATAGGGTGTAAGCAAGGGATCTGGTTTCAGTTTTCCGCATATGGCTAGCCTGTTTTCCTATCACCATTTACTGATTAGGAGATCCTTTCCCCATTGATTGTTTTTTTTAGGTTTGTTGAAGATCAGATGGTTGTAGATGTGTGGTGTTATTTCTGAGGTTTCTGTTCTGCTCCATTGGTCTGTATGTCTGTTCTGGTACCAGTAGCATGCTGTTTTGGTTACTGTAGCCTTGTAGTATATAGTTTGAAGTCAGGTAGCATGATGCCTCCAGCTTTGTTCTTTTTGCTTAGGATTATCTTGGCTATACGGTGTCTTCTTTGATTCCACATGAAATTTAAAAGAGAAATGCAAATCAAAACCACAATGAGATACCATCTCATGCCAGTCAGAACAGGGATTATTACAAAGGCAGGAAACGATAGATACTGGCAAGGCTGCGGAGAAACAGAAACGCTTATATGCTGTTGGTAGGGATGCAAATTAGTTCAATCATTGTGAAAGACAGCATGGCGATTCCTCAAGGGTCTAGAACCAGAAATACCATTTGACCCAACAATCCCATTACTGGGTATATACCCAAAGGAATATAAATCATTCTACCATAAAGACACATGACCATGTTTACTGCAGCACTATTTACAATAGCAAAGACATGGAACCAACCCACATGCCCATCAATGATAGGCACTGTGGTATATATACACCATGAAATACTATGCAGCCATAAAAAGGAATGAGATCATGTCCTTTTCAGGGACATGGATGGAGCTGGAAGCCATCATCCTCAGCAAACTAACACAGGAACAGAAAACCAAACACCACATGTTCTCACTTATAAGTGGGAGTTGCACAATGAGAATACATGGACACAGAGAGGGGAACAACACACACCAGGGCCTGTTGGGGGTGGGTGGTGAAGGGAGGGAACTTAAAGGATGGGTTGACAGGTGCAGCAAACCACCATGCCACATGTATACCTATGTAACAAACCTTCACGTTCTGGACATAAATCCCATTTTTTTAAGAAGAAATAAAGGGAAAAAATTAAACAATACAAAACAAAAGAAAAAACCCTAGCAATACAAATTTATGCTACATGCCTAGGGTATATTTGATTAATTAGATAAACGTTTTTTTTTAAACTGTAGAGTTAACATTTTCTTCCCTAGTTGTATATAAACATAACAAGTTGAGTGTCCTGGCTACATTTAATTAAAATCCATAGAAGAAAGGTTTAATCACAGCATCTTCATAACAGTTGTGATAGGACTATTTATAATAGAGTTTTACCGATACCCATTATTATATCTCATTAATATATGCATATTGCCACATAATTTAAAATGCCAAGAACCTAGGAATTCTTTGATCAAATGACCTTTGTTCTTCCAAGTTACCTCTCCCAAACTCCTAATATGCACACACACACAGTATATACTTAACACAGACTAGGTGGGCTGCTTAATTAGGATAAGCAGTGCAACGTACTGAGGGATACATCCTTCTCCTTCCTAATCTGTTTCTCACAAATATGTCTGTATGATGAAGAATACTATGGAAGGATCACCACCCCGCACCCCCCATAAAAACAACAATAACATCAAAAAGAGTGAAACAAAGACTAATATAAAGCCAAACCAAACAAAAAACAAAATCCCCACTAATCGACTATATGGTTTTATGATAGCATAATGCATTAATGGCCATATGATATCTGGAATGGCAAAAATGGCATAATTTGGGCAGCTTTTAACAAGACGGGGAAAATGCCCTTGTTACTTAAGACATAAGCTGAAAGGCTTATACCAAAGGAGGTCTATATTTGCTGTTTTATTAAGTGACTTCATATCAGGGTAAAAGGAGAAGAGGAAAAAGGGAGGACTTAGATATCTTATTTCCAGTGGATGATTTCTACTCAAAAGATTCTATCTGGAAAGATTTAGTAGGCCATCACATTCTGTAACCATTCAAGTCTACCACTGTAGTGCAAAGTAGCCAGAGACCATATGTTATCAAATAAATGTGGCTGTATTCCAAGAAAACTTTACTTACAAAATCAGGCAGTATCCTGGATAATTTGGCAAGCCTTGCTCTAGCTTAACTGAGAACTAAAAAGACTATGGCTGTAACTTTCCCAGGGTTTCCAAGAGAAATAGATTGAAGAAATGATGAGTAAGAATTAGGTGGTCTCTGGAAAGACAACAGTGTCTAAGTTCACAGTGATTGGTTTTTAAAGTGATTTGCCCTTTGAGAACTAACTTGGACAATATGTAAATAAAAGCACATATTTCTTATACATCTTCTTATACTGCCATAACAAATGAAAATGTAGAGGTAACACAGACAAAGCCACAATACTTTTCCTTTTTCCAAGTTTTGTCTTTGCCAACTCTAAACTTACATTTATTAAATTAAGAAATAATTATCCTTCAAAGAGTAAAAGTTAGTCTCACAAAAATGGTAATATGAAAAGAAAGACCACAAAAAAAATTTAGAGGAGAGGGAGAAGATGGCCAATGAGACAGAGCCAGGAAGCACTGCTCCCACTGAGGGAGACCAAAATATGGAGTAAACAAACATACTTTGAGCCAATTTCCAGAGAGGAAACATCAAGAGTTGAGAGGTGACACAGATACCAAGAGTGAGGAGGGAGGAAGCTGCCTGCACGGGGTTGTCAGATGCTAGTTCCCAGCCCTAAATGGCTCCTAAGGGGTAAGTGAAGGGAAAGATGGACAGTCCACTCTTGCTGCAGACCTCTGGAATCCTAGCTGCAAGAGATCCCATGACCCCCATAGACATTTGAACTGGTAGGGGGATCATCCTGGAGAGTTAGGCAGAGACAGACGTACAACCTGTGCAAAATGTGGGGACTTTTACACACAGGGCAGCTACAGTGTAAAATGGCCATAGGTGCCTATCCCCCAAAGTTCTCCATCTCCCTGGTTAGCTCTAGCTCTAGCCAACTGCAAGGCCAATAGAGAACAAAGTTGGCTTCTATTGGATTGGGGTTCATCTGTTCTGTAGGCTCTCCTGACTGACAGCCCCCAAGGCCCCTGCCTGGCTGCTCCACAGGATCGTGTGCACAATGCAGCCTCCCCTGCCCAGCCTGGATGCTTTACCTGCAGCTCTATCTAAGTACCTTCTCAGTGGCCAGGAAGCACCCTGGATCCCCTAGCACAGCTGGTGCCTGACCCAGAGGGTGTGGAGGACACAGCTACGGTCTGGTCCTGGCACCCCAGGGCTGCATTGTGCAGCTCAGAAGTGCCAAGCTGAGATCTGTGGCTGGGACTCAGTTACTTTCAGAATACTGTGAAGGGTGAAATGTGCAGGGAGGTGGGCTGGCACAGGAGGAGGGTGTGCCTCCAGGTGCAAGGCTGGTCTGAGAAATATGACCCATCTACTAGACATGTTATCTACCCAAGGGGGCCCCGTGGCCTGGAACACCTAACAAAGGAAACTTGAGCACAGCACAGCATAGCACCACTGATTGGAGGGGGCTCCACCAAGGCCCGGAAGCAGATCTGGTTGCGGGGGGTCATCTCTCTCTCCACCACCACCACCACAGAGCAGGGCTGCAAACATATGGAAATACAAGAGCCACACAGTTAAGAAATAGATACATATATGTTTATAGAAATGTAGAAATGTATTTATATTTATATTTTAATATACATATATATTAATAACAAGAGATCTTCAATGTATTTGTTATTTGTTTTCCTTAGAAATTGGGTCAATATTCATTAGTCCTAGATATGTGTGTTGAATGCAAATCATTAAGGTGAGATTAGGGCTACAAAATTGACAAAGTATTTGGAAAAAAAGAAAGTCTCTTTTCAGAGCAATTCTTGGTACCAAAGTCAAAGTTTAAAAACCAGTAACTTTCAAAAACCGCCATCCTGTTGTATTGGTGTCCACTAATTATAAACTTTTCTGAAATCTGTGTTTTTATTATTTTTCTTACAACTACAATGAAGACAACACTATTTACTAATATATAAACAGCTGAATAGATTAGGTACCTATGCCTATGGAGAAGTGATAGAAACCCCACTGTTCTGTGTCTTTTAATACAAGTTTAAACCAAGCAGTGATGGATCTACTTTATAAAATAATAACAAATTGACAGGAAAATCGATCTTGAATAGTTGAGAGTTTTGGAGACTTCCTATATAACTGAACAATGGGACTTTAGGATTTGCTATGGAGCAATCCAAAAAGAAGCTCAGAATATGCTATGGAACTACCTTCCCACATTTACTGCTCAATTTCATTTCTCTTTCAGGGTAATTATAATAAATGTCAATTATGGAAATACTTAGATAAAATCTTGGCCAGGTACAGAGGCTCACGTCTGTAATCCCAGCACTTTGGAAGGCTAAGGTGGGTAGACCGCTTAACCCCAGGAGTTTTCATGATCAGCTTTGAACAACATAACAAAACCCAGTCTCTACAGAAGAATACAAAAATTATCTGAGTGTGGTGGCATGTGCTTCTGGTCCCAGCAACTTGTGGGACTGAGGCGGGAGGACTGCTTGAGTCAGGGAGGTCGAGGCTACAATGAGCCATGATCATGACATCACACTGCAGCCTGGGTGACAGAACGAGATCCATTTCAATAAAAACAAAATAAAAATCTCAAACCTTTTCATTTGAAAGATAGATTATTGGAAACGTTTATGATCACTGAGGTGTCTAATACAATCTTTGTCATAAAGACAAGAGCATTATAAGCTCACTTTCAATGAAAATTTACTTATTTTGTTCATATTATATATCTTTTCCTCTGTGCTCCCTTGAAGATGTAATATAAACTGATAGAAAGTATGGAAAAGGCCATTAAATATAAGTGCATATGGTTTACATGTTTTATACCTGACTATATGTTAAATTATACATCATACTTTCTGTGAAATATACTATGCAAGGTAGAATTCTATGTGCAAAATCATTGTTACAGAGAATATATAAAAGCATAAGTAAACTGTTCAATGTTAAAACAAATAAAACTAAAAATTAAAAAAAAGAAATAGCAAAGCTTGGTAATTTTCAAAAATTTGCATCACAGTATATATTCCCTAAAGCAAAAAAACACAAAAATACTGTGAAATGTACATTACTGGCCACTTTATTTGTGGTTTAAAATACAAGTTGGAGAGTAAATTAATATTTCACATATTTAAAAGAATAAAAAAAATGGAAATACGTGATAGTGCTAAGCAATCTTAAGAATGAGGTTAACTAGAAATGTAAGTTCTCTCACTACTTGCAGAGAAAAAGGTCAAGATACCTAGATCAGTGGTCTCCATGCTTTTTGACACCAGAGACCGGTTTCACGGAAAACAATTTTTCCACTGACGCTGCGGGGTGGTATGGTCAGGGGGAACGGTTTTGGGATGAAATTGTTCCACCTCAGATCATCAGGCATTACTTAGATTATCATAAGGGGCATGCAACCCAGATCCCTCACGTGCGCAGTTCACAATAGGGTTTGCACTCCTATGAGAATCTAATGCTGCCACTGATCTGACAGGAGGCAAAGCTCACGCAGTAACGCTTGCTCACCAGCTGCTCATCTCCTGCTGTGCAGCCAGGTTCCTAACAGGTCACTGATGAGCAATGGTCTGCAGCCCAGGGGCTGGGGACCCCTGACCTAGATTCTCTTTATAAACTCAAATTGGAGCCAAAGATCTCTTTATGTTTGGGAGTTTTTTGCCTGTTTGCTTTTCATTGGATTGATGTTGGGTAAAAGCAAGAGGAAATCCACAGTGACAGTCCTAGTGACTGCCCTATGCACAATCAATGGAGGAATATACTGAATGACATAAAGACAGCAGGTAACAAAAACTGGAAACTAAGGCAAAAAGTAGAGCCCTAAGCTTAGAAAGAAAAATGTTCACTCTAATAATTACAATCATTATTAGTTGCTATGGAATTATCATAGCACTAATGCCATACCATAATATTCAGATTCATGTTGGAATGATGTGCTCTTTTTTCATTTCATATTTAAATATAAGAAGAATTAAGGCAAAAAATGAGTGGCCATTACTTTTATCTAATTTAATCAAAGGACAGAACAAAGTAGATCCTGTAACTAGGTACAGAGCACAATAGGAGACCAGCTCTTCTAATAATACAGAATCAAAGCATTATGATGCACAACTAGCCTTATTACAACAGCACATTTTATAACCATCTTTGAAAGAATCAAAATGCCCATTAAAGAATATACTCCTATCCATTCATGTACTGCTATGATTATTTTTAAAACTACTATTGCTAAATTCAAAATGAGAAAAGACAGTTGCATAAATATGAAGTATTTCTTCTTAGAACTATTTAACTCACCTATAAAAATATGTCATAAGAAAGGGGGTCTGTGCTGTTTAGAATACAGAAAGTCTCAAAAGAATATTGCTTCCACACTAACAACGAGAGCCAGATAATCTGCTAAATTACTAGTAACATTTTTGGACCTATAGGAAAGTTGTGGTTACAAGGCAATCAGGTGAACTGAATTCCAAAGGATGACATGCCGTTCTAAGGAGAGAGAGACAGGACAGAATGCAGAATTTAGAAACTGAAACCCTGAGGAAGAAAAGGCCATTAAAGGCAGATATGAATAAAACAGCTGAAATTTTAAACTAATTCTTGAAGGCTAAGTGGGAGCTACTGTGACAGTTTAGACATTTCTGGGAACAACAAACACAAGAGAAGTATGTAGTCTCTCACTAGATCTTTCTCACAGGTCTCTACCAGTGGCTTACAAGAAATAATGAAGGTATAACAAGAGGCCTGAGAGTCCTTCTCAGTAGTACATGTGTACAAAACTCTGCACACATCTTAGATCCTTCTCTCATAGAAAGCAAAGGCTGAAACTACTAAGGAAAGGTCAGAAAACACTATCACCCAACTGTCTTACACAGTTTGGACTGCTACAACAAACTACCATAGACTGAGTGGCTTACAAACAACAGATATTTATTTCTGACAGTTCTGGCAGCTGGAAGTCAGGGATCAGGGTGCCAGCATGGTTGGGTTCTGGTGAGGAGCCTCTTCCAGGTTGCAGACTGTTAACTTGGCCCTATATTTCCATGTCGGAGAAAGAGGGCTAGAGAGCTTCCTGGAGCCTCTTTTATAAGGACACTAATCCCATTCACGAGTGCGCCATCCTCAAGACCTAATTACCTCCCAAAAGGCCTACCTCCTAATAAGACAATGGGGGATAAGATTCCAAAATACGAAATTTAGTGGGACACTAATATTCAGTGCATAACACCTACCTATGACCAGGGACAAAAACACTAGTAAAACCTGTCAGTACTCCAGGACCCACGTTAGGTACAAGATGGCAGACGCCCACCACTAGAGAAATTTAAAGTCAGGTACATTGAAGGCAACTACAATTAACAATAAAACTGAAATTCACTTCAACTATTGACTCAAACCACACACTAAATGCCTACCTGATAGAAGAGAGGGGCCCATTTCTGAGCATAAGTATGACTTATCTCAGTGTCTGCAGTTCTTTAACACAATGTCAGACATTAAAGTAAATGTTAAGGAAAAAGAAAAGAAACAAAAGCCGGGGTAGAGGGACGGTAGAAATTCCATCAATATTCAAGAGATAAACTAGTCAACAAAAGTAGATTAAGATATGACTGAGACATTGGAATTAGCTAAAGGGAACTTTAAGATAATTAAGGTATTTAGTGAAAAAGATGGGCACATGCTCTAACAGATGGGGAATTTCAGCAAAAGGAAGCTTTATTAATAAGAATCAAATGGAAATGCCTGAAATAAAGAATATAACATAAGAAATAAACATTTCTTTGATGGTCTTATCAGAAGCTGGATACAGTATGGGAAAGAATATAAGAACTTGAAACTAAGGCAGCAGAAATTAACCAAAATGAAACACAAAGAAAATAAGAATAACAGACTATCGCAGTTCTGTGGAAACATACCAAACACGTATAGTTGGATTTTAAGAAAGACACACTGAGAGAAGGGAGCAGAAGGAATATCTGAAGAGAGAATGGTTAAGAACTTTACAAAATTAATGAAACACAACAACACAGAATAAAGAAGTTCAAAGAACTTCAGCAGGATAAATGCACATGCGCACACACGTGTGTGCACACACACGCACACACATATTCTCTCTCTCTCTCTCACCCCTATACATACCATAGATTCTGAAAACCAAAGCCAAAGAGAAAATGTTGAAGACATTAAAAAATTTTTGAAGTACTGAAACAAAAGTGTATCCCGCCAATGGCAACAATATTCCACATTTGTGAGACTTAACTACAAACAATAAAAGCAACAACAGATATTGTACTTACTAATCACTAATATACTAGACACTGTTCTAAGTGTCACGAAAATCCAAGAGGTACAATTATTTTCATTTTACAGATGAAGAAACTGAGATAGAATAAAGTTAAGTAAATTACTCAGGATTACAGAGTTGGAAGCCATAGAACCAGGACTTGAATTCCAGCAGTGTCACACCAGAGTCCATACTCTTAATCACTAGACCATTCTGCCATTTCCACCCCAAAGGGGTCAATCTTCATCTCAATAAGGCACCACAGACAGCAATAATTAATATACTGCCAGCACTACCACCACCACCATACTCTCATACACATTCTGCCCAGTCAGTGCTCTTAAAACAGAAAGCAACACTGATATAATAAAAAAACAGAAACTACCTATATCTATACTGGGGTTGGCAGTAAATATTAGCACAGGTGACACATTTCTTTCTAAATTAGATAAATGCTTCTACACCATAGAAAATCTGGGCTTTATGATATATATGTATTTCTGTGTTGAAATGCACTCACTTGTTCTTACGAGGGCATTCCCATCGGGAACAACTTCTCTCTTCCCTTTCTTTTTCTCCTTCTCTCTCTCTTTCTCTCCTCTCTTTTTTCTTTCTTTCCCTTTCTGTCTTTCCTTGTTTCCTCCCTCCCTTCCTTCTTTCCTTTCTTTCTTTTTTCTTTCCTCCCTCTCTCTCTTCCCTCCACCCCACTCATTTCTTTTTTTCTTTCTTTATTTGAGACAGGGTCTTGCTCTGTCACCAAGGCTGGAATGCAGTGGCATGATCACAGCTCAGCTCACTACAGCCTCAACCTCTCAGGTTCAGGTTAATTTTCCCACCTCAACCTCCCAAATAGCTGGGATACAGGCACACACCACCTTGCGCAGCAATTTTTTTTTTTTTTTACTTTTTTTTTTTTTTTTCTTTTGGTAGAGATGAGGTTTCACCCTATTGCCCAGACTGGTCTTGAACACCTGAGCTCAAGTGATCTGCCTGTTGCTACCTTCCAAAGTATTGAAATTACAGGCGTGAGCCAGTGAATCTGGCTTCCTTCTTCCTTTAAATCACAGTGAAAATAATCATACCAAGGAAAAAGTTATCACTATTACCAAATTGTTCCTGCTCATTCTCCAAGTAACAATCATGCCATAGTGCTATGACCATTTTAATAAGCTTTTTATTTTAGAATTATTTTAGATACAACAAAAAAGTTGCAAAGATACTACAGACAGTTCCCATATACCCTTATTCAGTTTTCTCTATTATTAATATTTTACATTATCATGGTACATTTGTCACACCTAAACACCAACATTGTTACATTACTGACCCTTTTACGCTGATATGGTTGGATATTTGTCCTCTCCAAATCTCAGGTTAAAATGTGATTCCCAATGTTGAAGGTGGAGCCTGATGGGAGGTAATTGAATCATGGGTGTAGATCCCTCATAAATGGCTTAGCACCAATCCCTTTGGTGATGAGTTCTCTCTCAGTTTGCAAAGATTTGGCTGTTTAAAAGAATTTGGGATCTCCCCATTGTCTCTCTTGCCTCTACTCTTGCTATGTGCCATCCTGGCTCCCCACCACCTTCTGCCATGACTGTAAGCTTCCTGAGGCCCTTAGAAGAAGCAGATGCCAGCATAATGATTCCTATAAAGCCTGCAGAACCATGTGCAAATTATATATCTTTTCTTTACAAATTACGTAGCCTCAAGTATTCCTTTATAGCAATGCAAGAATGGTCTAACACATACACCTACTCTGTATTGAACAGTAGCTTAAAAATAAATTAGTAAAATGAAAGAGAAGATACAAATGTTGTATGGAAGAATTTCAAATATATATGTACATTCTCCACCTTTAGGAGATGGACCTTAATTCCCATCTTCTACTCCAGAGAGTGATTTAGACTTAGTTACTTCACCTGAAGAGTAAAGTATGGAAAGGGAAAATAACACTACAGTGGAGAAACCTGGAAAATACTACTTAAACCAAGTGATCAAAGTATCACCAATACCTTGTAGGTCATGTGTCCCTGATATGATGTGTGAGAATGGTAGTGCACTTCTGTGGTGTTCTTTCCAAAAATAATAATTTAAAAAAGAGAGAGAGAGAGAGAAAAAGGAAGAAAGTGAGTGAAACCAGTTTTTCTCATTCCCATTAATAATACAACATTGCCTGGTGCTGCCATCTGCTATTAGAGATTACCTCTCTGGAGGCTGAGGAAGGCATGACAGCCAGGTATGTAGAAATAAGAATTATAAATTATTCTCGCTTAGACTATAAATATTTCCCATTTCTCAGATAATCTATCCTTCCTCCAATCAACTAGCACCCAAGAAACTTAACCCTTTTGAACAAGAAGCTTGCCTCACGGTAAACTAAACATGAAAATGTCTATAAAGCCCCACTCTCAGAAGACCTGTACTCAACAACAAAACAATACTAACGAAAAAAAAAAGTTGAGATAACTCCTAAGAAAAGAAGAAATCAATGTGGAAAGGGGGTTGGAGAAGAGAGGAGGAGAAAGAGAAGAAACTAGATGAAATAGATATTACCTGCAAAACTAAGCATTCCAAAGAAGTCATTTGTACGAAATCTATAAGGAGACCCAGGCTGGGCACGATGGCTTACGCCTGTAATCCAAGCACTGCGAAGCTGAGGTAGGAGGATCACTTGTGGCCAAGAGAGTTTGAGACCAGTCTGGGCAAAAGACAGAGACCCCATCTCTTAAAAAAAAAAATTAAAAATTGGCCAGGCATGGTGGCATGCACCTGTAGTCCCAGCTGCTCAGCAGGCTGAGGTATGAGGATCACTTGAGCCCAGGAGGTTGAGGTTGCAATGAGCCATTGACGGCACCACTGCACTCCAGCCTGGGCAACAGAGTGAGATCCTATCTAAAAAAAAAAAAAGAACCAAATTTTTTTGAAGAAGGCTAAAATGTAACTAATGTAATTAGTTTCAGCAACAATGATCTATTTGTACTGTACAAAAAAAGAAAAAAAGGTTCCAAATTTGTTTAGTGTATTCTAGATCTCCCCAGGAAGAAGGTATTCAATTCATGGTCTGCAAAACACCAATATTCTATTTCTTTTCCTCAGTCAGCTCAGCCCTTCTTCTTTCTTGCCTCATATCTCCACTGTTCATATAATTCCAATGGGTCTTCTAGAATCCCTAGTATTCTGCCAATTATATATCTTTATTATCTTCTGTTTTTACCTAAAATCCTCCCTCCCATTTCCTTACCTTAAATTATATATAGATTTCACAAAAAACTAATCATAATTCTGTAAACTTCCAAAAACTTTATAGAGTTGGCAAAATACTTTCTCTCATATTGCCATAAGTAATCATTATAATAAAAATACCATGGTGTATTATCATTTCACATATGAAACAAGTATAACTCACATGTGTGAAGGCCGCATCAGTTCTCCCAAAGGGTATGCCCAATGACCCTTTACAAATTCACCGCAGCGTGAAGGTCTGAATTTGCTGGGTGTTTCAGAATACTTCGGAAAGGTCCCAAATGACTTCCTGTTCAACAAATCCAATATATGCTTATGGGTCTTTTATATGACTTCTCTGAACCAGCAGCCCTCCTTGGAATGTTATCTTCTTTGGGCTCTTTTGGGAACCACCCTTTATTTTTCTTCTCTAGTTACTCATTTTCATTCTTATTCTAAGGCTGTATCTTTCTACACCTAATAAATATTGGGGTGTGTCCTTGGCTTTGATTTCTACATGCTGTATGTTCTCTCTGGGCAATCTTATCCAAATTCAAAGCTTCAAAAAGCCAACTATAATCTGGTGATGCCCAAAAGTACATATCTGATCCTGAGTTTTATCAACTCCAGACTCTTAACTAAATTGGGCCTATCTTTAAAGTTAATGTGGTCAAATTTATAGCCATACTCGTTTTGCCTTTTCAAAGTCCCCACATAAGTCCTATCTTGTCTCTATATGCTCAATCCAGAAATCAGGGTCATTCAGATTCTGTTAGCTCCCACACCAAATCCTCCTATCTTTTTTTCCTCTAAATAGCAGTCAAATGTCTCCTCCCTTATATGCTCATTGTCTCATTATAGCTCAGCCCTTACCACCACTCTCATCTTGACTAGTTGTCTGTTAGAGAGTGAGCTCAAAAATACTGATTTCACCCCTCAAATCTACCTTTTATCCTGCCCCCAGAAATACTATTTTAAAACACAAATCAGATCAACTCACCAGCATCTACCCACACTAATCAAAACAAACACAAATCAGATCAACTCACCAGCATTTACCATCACTGATCAAAACTAAAAACCACCTCTCCACCCTAGCTGGTGTCACCTAAGGTAAATCCAAACACCAATGCCATTGAAGACACTCAATGGTTTGGACTCAGTTTGCCCTTCCAGCATAATTCCCTTCCAACTTGCCTTTGCCACTTCATCTCACCACTGCAACCTACACTCTCATCAAATCAGAACTCCTTAAGTTTCCTAAACACATTATGATGGCTCTGTCCAACAGAACTTTGTTGAAGTGAATGTTATTTATGTTCTACGTAATACCAGTCACATGCAGGTAAGTGATAACTTAAAATGTGGCAAATGTGACAGGTACAAAATTTATTTTACTGAATTATAATTAATTTAAATTTAAATTGTCACTTGTAGCTAGTGGCTACCATATTATACAGTGTAGCTCTATGCTTGGTATTTCTGTGTATCTTGGGATATGTCTCTCTGTCTAGAATGTTCTTTTCTTTACCTTTTGCTTACTGGTTTTTAAGTACAAATACAATTTGTTTAATGATATACAGATATTCAACTTATCTACTTGTCCCTTCATGTAAATTGTAAAGCTTATATGTATAAAGTTACTTATAATAATCCTTTTTTTTTTTTTTTTTGACATCTGTAGAATCTGTAGAGATGAGACCTCTGTCATTCCTAATTTGGTAATTTGTCTTCTCTCTTCTTTTGACTGATTAATATGACAGAATTTTAACAATGTTATTATCTTCTCAAATAGCCAGGTTGGCTTCATTGTCTTTATTGCTTTTCTGTTGTCTGTTTCATTGATTTCCTTCATGATCTTTATTATAATCCTTCTGTAAACTTCTGGTTTCATTTGTTTTGCTTTTACTAGTTTAAGGTGAAAGCCAATTTTACTGATTTGAGACCTTTCTTCTTTTCTAATGTAGGTTTTCAGTGGTAAAATTTCCCCTTAAGTACTGCTTTAGATACATCTAAATAATTTTAATAGGTTGTGTTGTGTCTTCATTTTCATTTAGTTCAAAATACTCTCTAATTTCAGTCTGGATTTCTTCTTTGATACATGAAGTCAAGAAGTGAAAAGTAAGAAAAATTAAAGGAAAAAAAAATCATAAACATCTTCAACACTTCTTGACATGGAGGAATATAATATTAAAGTATATCAATATATTGCAATACCTTGCAAACATTACGTATTGCAATACTTTAATAACAAAAGGCACCAAGACTCTTCTCAAGGCAGTATGTAAAATGACCCCCAAATAATCCCCACTATGAAAAAAAATTCTAACCTAAGTAACTTGAACAATGAAACTCGAATATGCTCATATGCTCATTACCTCAACATTTGTGTTACCCATTAAATACTAAATGGTCCACCTTCTTGAGAATTCTGTTGAGTTAAAAAGATTTTTATTTTTAAAAAGGTACTCATAAAAGGAAAGAAAAAATTATCTGCCCAGGTCTAAATATAGACATTTTTAAACGTAACCAATCTAGAATGGCATTCGCAGGCCAGTCAAGTAAATCAGAATCAATTAAAAAAAAAAGCATCCTACGATAAAATCACACAAACCCCTGTGGCAAAATATAAACAAACTTTTCAATAACTGAATCAGAAAGAATGATTAATATGATGGATATTAAATTATTAAATAATTATTAAATTATTCATGAATAATTTTCCATGATGATGTGGGAATATCCAAATATAAAATCTACTACTGAAAAAAATCAGCATATCAACTACATGCTTCAGTTAAAGAGCCAGACCAAGTTGCCAACTGAGAGATGGTATTGGCGAAGGTGGATAGACATGTTTGAATCAAGTTAAAGTATGGAACCATACGTACAATAAAAGGAAGACAAGGCAGAGCCTACCTACTTAAGAACTGTATGGTAAGGAGGGAGACAACTACATTCCAGACACAGCAAACACGACAATGGCATTAATACTTGGAAAAACCTAAGAATAGTATTAAATGTTTTTCCTATCCTGCTAAAATCTAGGTAATCTTCAAGAGAAAATTAAAAGGGAGTGCCATGACTTGACAAGCTACATATACATTGTCTTTGTTTTTAAAAAAAGTATTCTTGGGAGGCTGAGGCAAGAGAATCGCTTGAAGTCGGGAGGTGGAGGTTTCAGTGAGCCAAAATCGCGCCATTGCACTCTGGCCTGGGGGACAAGAACAAGACTCTGTCTCAAAAAAAAAAAAAAAAAAAAGTATATTCAAAAATTCCCAAACCACTTCTGAAATAAGTACTTTAAAATATGAGAATAAGGGAAAGCAAGTACTAGTGGTGGGTTCTTAGAATAAAACACAACCATAACTAGGGAGCTTGACAAAATTCAGTAACTGATATGAATCTTGGAAGATTCTGATAGTGAACAGAATGAACCACACAAGTCATAGTAAATCTGTAAGTTGGATGTCTGTTAAAAATGTGAAGAAAAGGCCAGGCATGGGGCTCACGCCTGTAATCCCAGCACTTTGGGAGGCCGAGGAGGGCAGATCATGAGGTCAGGAGATCAAGACTATCCTGGCTAATACAGTGAAACCCCGTCTCTATTAAAAATGTAAAAAAATTAGCCGGGCGTGATGGTGGGCACCTGTAGTCCCAGCTACTCAGGAGGCTGAGGCAGCAGAATGGCATGAACCCAGGAGGCGGAGCTTGCAGTGAGCCAAGATCATGCCACTGTACTCCAGCCTGGGTGACAGAGCGAGACTCCGTCTCAAAAAAAAAAAAGTAAAGAAAATTATAGGCCGGGCGCGGTGGCTCAAGCCTGTAAAATCCCAGCACTTTGGGAGGCCGAGACGGGCGGATCACGAGGTCAGGAGATCGAGACCATCCTGGCTAACACGGTGAAATCCCGTCTCTATTAGGAAATACAAAAAACTAGCCGGGCGAGGTGGCCGGCGCCTGTAGTCCCAGCTACTCGGGAGGCTGAGGCCGGAGAATGGCGTGAACCCGGGAGGCGGAGCTTGCAGTGAGCTGAGATCCGGCCACTGCAGTCCAGCCTGGGTGACAGAGCGAGACTCCGTCTCAAAAAAAAAAAAAAAAAGAAAATTATAACTCCTATTTTTATAGGCTATTTTTCTTCTCTAATTCATCTTCTGTTGTTAAATTTATGAAATTTAAAATCAAAGATGGCTTAAAGTAAAAATATATCTAGAATTTCATTCAACCTGATTTATAAAAAATTAAATAAAATAAAAAATAACCCTCTGGTAATCATGACCATAAATACTGTCTTTTCAGGAGCTTCTGCTTCCACCCAAGATTAATAAACTGGGACAAAAGTCGTCCTCATGCTATAAACAACTAGAAAAATGAAAAAAAAATGTATGAAACAACAGTTTCAGATATTGGAGAAAGGACAGAGGAGGATATGCTGCCAGAGAAAAAGTAAAAAAATTGGGTGACTCCTACAATCATCCTAGCTTGTTGCCTTAAGACAGTTGCCAGGCCACAGCACAGTGAAAGGGAATACTAATGGAACCTGGTGGTCTTGCTGAGTCACGCAGAGAGACTGGCATGCATGGAAGCTAAGGATGCTAGCTAGACTTCACAGGGCAGAGTACTAGAGAGGAGAAAGCTGCACAGAGAGCTCTGGGGGTCTGCAAAGGGATGCTCTGATCTTTGGCTGAGTATTAATCCATATACTTATGGAATGAAACACCCATGGCCAGTGAAAAAAAATACTGGAAAGCAGAAGGCTGAACAACTGCCAGAGTTCACACAGGGCCAAAAGCAGGTAGCACTGTCATCAGCCAGAATACAAAAACTATATAACACACAAGATATTTGATAGGGTCCTCAGAGAGGCCATATCTTAGTAATGGGGCTAAATTAGCCCCAAGATAAAGGTTGACCTGGACACATTGTAATAAGGCTTTAATGCAAGACCCATATTGATTCCAAGTAATTGTATGAACAAAGACTAAAACTTTGCAATCCTAAGCAAAAAGAGCAAAGCCAGAGGCATCACACTACCTGACTTCAAACTACACTACAAGGCTGTAGTAACCAAAATGGCACAGTACTGGCACAAACAAAACAAAACAAAACAAAACCAAAAAAAACACATAGACCAATGGAACAGGACAGAGAACCCAGAAATAAAGCTTCACACTTACAACCTCTAATCTTCCACAACATTGACAATAATAAGCAATGGGGAAAGGACTCTCTACTAAATAAATGGTGTTGGGATAACTGCCTAGCCACATGCAGGAGAATGAACCTAGGTCCCTGCCTTCTACCATATACAAAAATTAACTCAAGATGGATTAAAGACTTATAAGATCTCAAACTATAAAAATCCTAGATAAAAACCTAGGAAATACCATTCTGGATATTGGCCTTGGCAGAAAAATTATGACTGAGTTCCTAAAAACAATTGCAACAAAACCAAAAATTGACAAGTAGGACCTCTGCCCAGAAAAGAAACTATCAACAGAGTAAACAGATAACCTACAGAATGGGAGAAGATATTCACAAACTACACATCCAACAAAGGTCTAATATCTACAATCTATAAGGAACTTAAAAAGTTAAACAAGCAAAAGCCAACTAACCCCATTTAAAAAAATGGGCAAAGGACATGAACAGATACTTCTCAAAGGAAGACATAGATGCAGCCAACAAATATATTTTAAAAAGTTCAACATCACTAATCATTAGAGAAATGCAAATCAAAACCACGATGTATCATTTCACTCTAGTCAGAATGGCTATCAATAAAAATAAAAAATAAAAGATGTTGGTGAGATTATGGAGAAAAGGGAATGCTTATACACTGCTGGTGGGAATGTAAATTAGTTCAGCCACTGTGGAAGGCAGTTTGGAGATTTATCGAAGAACTTAAAGCAGAACTAACATTCGCCTCAGCAATCCCATCACTGGGTATATACCCAAAGGAAAACAAATCGTTAAAAAGACATGTACTTGCAACACTATATGTTCCTTGCAACACTATTCACAGTAGCAAAGACATGGAATCAACAGTGGACTGGATGAAGAAAATGTGGTACAAAAGTATAAAAGACTAAAAAATCATGATCACAAGACAGGAATTGTTAGACTGTATAAAAAAGCAAGACCCCTCCCCCAATAAAATACACACACACATACATACATAGAGCAAAATGTAACTACATGCTATAAGAGATACACTGAAAATAAAACAGACAAGCTGCAAGTATAGAGAATGAAACTAGACATAATGTACAAACAATAACCATAAGAGAGTTTCATGACCATATTACTATCAAACAAAATGGATTTCATGAGAAGTATTAACAGGTATGAAGGAAAATTTCATGATGATAAAACAGATCATGCATGTATAATAATAATAAAGGAATAAAACCCTAGTAACATTGTTTTAAATAACACCGTCAAGTACCTTAATGCAACTGACAATTAAATTAAGAAAACCCTTACCCCAACAGCTGTAAAATATACAAGTGCACAGAGAATATTCATCAAGACACACTACATACTGGGACATAACACAAGTTTCACTAAATTTTAAAAGGCTAAAATTATACAGAGTATTCTCTCTAAACACAAAGAAATGTCAATAACAGTAAGAAATCAGTAACAATATACTTCAGAATAATTTATATCAAAGAAGGAATAAATTACCTGTTAAAATAATTCAAACTGAATGATAATGCAAATATAGTACTTCATAATTTGTGAGATATAGATAAAACAAAGCTTAAATGGGTATTTATATCTTCAAATGCTTATTAAAAATATAGAAAGGTGGGCACAGTGGCTCACGCATGTAATCCCAGCACTTTGGGAGGCCAAGGCAGGAGGATCACTTGAGGTCAGGAGTTCAAAACCAGCTTGGCCCACATGGTGAAACCCCATCTCTACTAAAAATACAAAACAGTTAGCCAGGCATGGTGGTGCATGCCTGTAATCACAGCTACTTGGGAGGCTGAGGCAGAAGAACTGCTTGAACCCAGGAGGTGGAGGTTGCAGTGAGCCAAGATCACATCACTGCACTCCAGCCTGGCTGACATAGCAAGACTCCGTCTCAAAAAAAAAAAAAAAAGGCTTAAAAACAATGATCTTCATTTCCATCTTAAGATGCTATAAAAAGATGAGCAAATTAAGCCCAAAGTAAATGGAAGGAAGGAAATAAATACTAGAGCATATATCAAAAAAGTAAAAAACAAACGTGAAGGAAAAGTAAGAAAATCAAAAGAAGGCTTTTTGAATATAAATAAAACTGATAATACTCTACAAGACTGATGAAAAAGGGGAAAAATCAGAGACTGATTAGATGCAAAAAAAGGGGGGAATATTTATTACCAGTATAAGGCAAAAAGAGGATGTGTTACTACAGATAGGACACAAATCAAAAGAAAAGTAAAAGGAGTCCAACTTCCTGTAATGATGAAGTTGTCTCACAATATTTGAACCAATCCTCCCATGAAAAACAACTTAGAGCTCTAGACATAAAAACTCTATAAATAAATAAATAAATAAACCCACAACTATCTAAAATCGCTGGAGATGAGCCAGAAACAGGAAAAATGGGAGGGGAGTTGCCAACTAGGAGGGACTGACAGTGGGTGAATTTTCTGTTCTTATGACTTTTTGCCTGAGTGTAGGCCTCAGTCAATCCTGAGAAGAAAGGCTAAATCTCCGATAAAAATAGTCTTATCTGTTGTTAAATCAGAGAACAGAGTTAAGGATGACAATGTCAGATGGAAACTGACGAGGAATACTGAAGGAAGGAGAAAGGAACTGCACAAATCCTACATATTAAATTCTGTCTAAATCTCTGTCTGGCATATACATACACAGAGAAGTCTCCAGGCAGCTCAATTAGGACTAAATGAACTAAGAAAAGATTTCAGCTACTGCCCAATCTCAGAAAACAGAGTTTGGAGTCTTAATTCAGGCAAAACAAAACAAAATTCAAAACTCCTCAGAGGCCTGACACTGTGGTTTGCGCCTATAATCACAGCTACTCAGGAGGCTGAGGCAGGAGGATTGCCTGAGGCCACAAGTTCAAGATCGACCTGAGCAACATAGTGAGACCCCATCTCTAAAAAGAAAATTTTTTTTAAGTAGCTGGGAGTGGTGGCACACAGCTGTAGTCCCAGCTACTCGGGAAGCTGAGGCAGGAGGATTGCTTGAGCTGCCAGGGTGACATATCAAGACCCCGCCTCTTAAAAACAAACAAGACAAAACAAGAAAATCCTCCTCAGAGGACTACAACAGAATAAAAACTGTCTACAATATGTCATTCATAATATGGAGGTGATATTCCAAACTACAAGAAAATGTGACCCCTGAAGGAAATCAATGGAAACTAAGCACAAAATGACCCAGATTGTTCTTTTTCAGCTGGCTATTTTGACTTTGTTATAAAAATGCTCTGATCTTCCAACCATTCTAGAAGGAGGATGTTATGAGCAGGGATTTTTGATTCTCATTATTTTTAACCCAGTGGACTCTGATGCTAAGGATTTTTTGTTTTTGTTTTTTTAACCCAGGGAATTTTTTGTTTGTTTTAATAGTGGACCTTTTGACTCCATTACTTTTCTTTAAAAAAAAAAAAATAAATAAAGTGAGCTGAGTACAGTAGTACATGCCTGTATCTCAGCTACTTGAGAGGCTGAGGTGGGAGGATCACTTGAGCACAGGAGTTTAAGGCCAGCAGGGGCAACATAGTAAGACTCTGCCTCTAAACAAACAAACAAATAAAAAATGGCAGCTGTTTTAACAAATACGTAAGAAACCACATTCATTAACTGTTGTCAGGAAAGAATACTCCTCTCTGTACCTCCTTACTTATCTGTACGATGGAGATGATAATAGCTCCTGACCCACATGTAAGGATTAAATGGGTTTATTTCTATAAATCGCTTGGGACAATGACTGGTACAAGTGATCAGTAAATGGTAGCAGAATTTAAAAAATAAAAAACAACAACAAAAAAAATGACCCAGATTTTGGAGTTATCTAAAAGGGATTAAAAATAGCTACTATAATTATATTCATAAAGAATAAAGAGATTAAGAAAATCTGAACAGAAAAAGAGAAACTATAAAAATAATAAAATGGATATTTTAAAATTGAAAAACTCAGTATCTGAAGTGAAAAATTTCACTGACAAAGTTTTAAAAAGATAATTGGAGATGTCAGAAGATTGAGTCAGTAAGCTTTAAGACAGATCAATATGCATCACCTAATCTAAGAAACAGACAAAGGATTTTAAAAATAAACAGATTCAATGAATTTTACAACAATATTAGCAGATATATACACACACACACACACACATATATATATATATAAAAATTGGAATCCCAGTGTGAGAAAAGCAAAATAAAAAGTTGGAAAATATACTGAAAGAAATAACAGCTGAAATTACTTCAAATAGTGGAAATATATAAATGTTTATGTTCAAAAAGCTCAGGGAACCCCCATAAAGAAAACAAAACTACATTTAGACACATACACTGAAAACGCAAAGAACACATTACACACGAGTGAAAAATGGTATGATAAATTCTAATGGGACATACTTATCAGAAACAAGGGATCTACCAGTTTGTATTCATTCACTCACTGAAAGACATTTGAGTTGTTTTAGTTGTTGGCAATTATGCATAGTGCTGCTACATACATGTTTCTACAGTATGTTGTGTGATCATAACTTTTCATTTCGGTAGGATGAATGCCTAGGAGTGGGATTGCTGAGTTAAAAAAATAAGTTTAACTTTTGTAAGAAACTGTCAAATGTTTTATTAAAACGCTATACCATTTTGTATATGTATGCCATGAGCAACATATGAGAATTTCAGTTCCTCTGCATCCCTGACAGCAAATAATATTGTCAATATTGTTTTTTGCTTTACCTATTCTAGAAGGTGTGTAAGATAATACTATCTCACTGTAGTTTTCATTTGCATTTCCCTAATGAGTAAAGATTTTGGATATGTTTTCATGTGTTTATTGCCATATCTATGCCGTCCCTGGTGAAGTATCACTTAAAACCTTTGCCTTTTTGTTAGATTGTTTTCTTATTGTTGAGTTTTCAGACTTCTTTAGATACTCTGAATATACCTCTGAATATTAATTTGCAAAATTCTTTTTCCCCAGCCTATGGTAGAATAGTTTTTTTTCCCCCATTCTCTTTAACAATGTCTTTCAAAGATAAAACTTTTAAAACTAAAATCCAATTAATCATGTTTTTTCTTTTATGTATCATACTTTTGGTATCATATCAGAAAATATTCCGTAACCCAGGTCACCACTGCAATTTTGTCAAAACCACTGACCATATTTGCATGGGTCCAGTTCTGGAATCTCAGTTTTGCTCCATTAATCTTTGGATCTGTTCTTTCACCAGCACTGTACTGGATTACTGTAGTGTTACAGTATGCCTTACAATTGGTTGGTGAGTTTTCTTTTTTCATCTTTTAAAAAATTGTTTTAGCATTCTAGCTCCTTTAACTTTCCACATAGATTTTAGAATCATCTTGTGAATAGCTGCAAAGAATCTTGCTAGAATTTTGACTGGGATCTCCTTACCAATCCAGAATAATTAACATCTTCACTATGTTGAATCCTCTACTCCACAAATATGGTCAATCTGTTCACTTCTTTCATAAGTATTTTGTAGCTTTCAGCATACAGATTCTGTGTATATTTAATACCTGTTTCATTTTGAGGTAAAGTATCATAAATAGTGCTATTTTTTAAATTTCAGTTTCCAATTTTTCCTTGTGATATTTGTATGCTTTTCTTAGATCCTATCTTATTATTATTATTATTATTTAATTTTTTTTATGAGACAGAGTTTCCCTCTTTTGCCCAGGCTGGAGTGCAGTGGCATGATCTCAGCTCACTGCAACCTCTGCCTTCTGTTTTCAAGCAATTCTCCTGACTCAGCCTCCTGAGTAGCTGGGATTACAGATGCCCGCCACCACACCTGGCCAAATTTTATATTTTTAATAGAGATAGGATTTCATCATGTTGGCCAGGCTGGTCTTGAACTCCTGACCCTGTGATCCACCCACCTCGGCCTCCCAAAGTGCTGGGATTACAGGCATGAGCCACCACGCCCAGCCCTGGATCCTGTAATAGTATTAAACTCACTTAGTTCTAGGAGGTTTTCTGATTTGTGTTTTATAACATTCCTTGACGTTTTTATTAAGATAATCAAAACTTAAAGCTAACACCTAATCCTCTTCTCCCACCAGGCCCAAGATTTTCTGCTGTCTTATCACAGCGCCTTCCCTTATGGAACACATGTTTATATGCTTTGGCACACAAAAAAGAGATAGATTTAGCTGAGCAGGCTTTGTTTCTCCCAATTCTTCACTCCCATCTGTATTATATTTACAGATACTATGGTAAGAAAACGAAAAACTAAAGTGGCTACACAAATCACCCTAAGAATTTGTTATCATGAGACTTTCTTCTTGTATATTTTCAGGTAAAATTTATACTACTTAGATGGTACAAGATGATAATCTAGATTACAGAGATTACCACATGACAGCATCCACAAGGTACACGAAAAAAACTCAAATCTACTTTGGATAAACCTACCTTAATCACAAGCCTCAAAAAATTCCAAAAGATAAAATCACAAAGCACACAAGCAACTCACGGTCAAAAATTCAGTAAAAACACAGGAAAACACTGATTGTGACCTTCTTTCAGATTCCACTTCTGACACCACTTGTCAACTTAAGTAACAGAAAGAGGCTCTCTAAAAGAAAATGATATATATTTGGGAATAGGGCATTGCAATGGGAATACACATGTCACAGTAAACTATGTGCATATTCACAGAGGTAAAGGAAAAAAGATTTTTAAAGGAAAAATGAGCAGGATTACGTAATTGTTTTGAAATAATAATCCTTGGCTACAAGGATCAATAACAAGGATGACTACTAGTCCAAGGTTGGGCAGTTGCTTTCCTCTAAGTAGTGTATTTTGTGTATGTGTGTGTGTAAGGTTGTAATTGCCTTTGATCATCCAGGAAAGATTTATGGAAGAGCCTCTTATCAAAAAAAAAAAAAAAAAAAAATGAATCCCCAACATACACAGAAAATCTACAAGGTTCTTAAAAAGAAAGCTTTTTTTGTAGAGACAGGGTTTCACTATGTTGTCCAAGCTGGTCTCAAACTCCTGGCCTCAAGTGATCCTCCCACCTTGGCCTCCCAAAGCACCGGGATTTACAGGCATGAGCCACTGTACTCGGCTCCAAAGGTTCTTCAGAACATTACATAAACAGAAACACTGACAGCTTAAATTGAAAGGAGGAAAGAGAAGACAAAATTTTAAATAAAATTTCAAAAAAGACTCTCAGACTCCCAAAATACCACAGGCAGGAAACGGGCTGATGACACTGCTCAGCCACAAACATGTGCCACCTTTCATGAAAAAGGAAGGATGATCTAAAGGTCAGAGCCCTGAGCCCACAAGGGTGGAGCCTCAAATCACAGAGGATGTTTTTCCCAGGCTGGATTATGAAATTGACTGCAACAGGTAACTCCATTTCTCCTATTTTCTCCTTTTTTGAACGGGAATGCTTATAATTTCTATCCCGTCGTTGTCCCACCATTTTGGGAGCAAATAATTTGTCTGAATTTCAGAACTTCACAGATAGATAGGAACTGTACCTTAGGAAAGATCACTCTCAGACTCTCACCCATGCCTAATCTAGATGATTGAATTCATAAGGTTTGAAACTTTTGAGCTGGTAAGATTTAAAAGAGATGTTGGACATTGAAACGATGCTGCAATGGGAATGCAGCATTAAACTTTGGGAATGTTGGGATGGGGTGAATATATTTGCATGTGGAACAGACATAAATCTCTGGGGGCCAGAAGGCAGACTGTGGTAGGTAGGCAGAGTAACAGTACACCCACAGAAGTCTACATCCTAATCCCCAAAACCTGCAAATATGCTACATTACTTGGCTAAAGGGACTTTGCAGATGTGATTAAATTAGGAATGAGAAGACTATCCGGGTAAGCCCAATGTAATCACAGGAGTCCTTATAATAAGAAGAAAAGAGAGTCAGAAAAGGAGATGTGACAATGTTAGATGTTGAAGTGATACAGAGCCAGGAGCCAAGGAATATGGGCAGCCTGAAGAAGACAGAAAGGAATTTTCAAACCAGACATCTTCCCTAGAGCCTCCAGAAGGGTAACAGCTTTGCTGACACCTTGATTTTAACCCACTGAGATTGATTTTGGATTTCTGACCACCAGAACTGTAAGATAAGAATTTCTTTTGTGTTAAGCCGCTAAGTTTGTGGTAATTGATACTGTAATAGGAAATGAATACACACACTTTCAAGAATGCATATAAACAGAAAATTTTAACTTGAAGATTAACAGAGATTTGAAGGGAAAAAAGGTGTTTCAAGGTCTTAGCAATAATCAACTAAAGAATATTAAACTTTAAAACATACAGAACCACGGAGAAAGAATAAGTAGTTTTTTTCTCACTCAGGCCTTCAAAAATTACTTAGATTTTCCTATTCCCAGTAAAATATTTAATATTACCAGTAATAATTTTGATAATGATAATGTCAAGGAGCTCTTTCTGAGTGCTTACTCTGCACCAGGCACTGTGCAAAGCCTCTACATGCATTTGTTATAGCATATGATCTCAACTGTATAAGGTCGAAGCTGTTACATATCCACAGACCATAAAGGGATAAACTGTGGCTTAAAAAAGTAATTTGATAAAGTTCATGCAGCTAAAAAGGAATATATAGTTGCGTTGAATTTAAGTATGTCTTGTACTTTTTTCCACCACTATACTACATGGCTTCATAGTATGTCTTTCATTGAGTCTGTTTCTTGTCTCAATGCTTTAGAAAGCAGATGGCTTACTCTGTAAGAAAGTGAAGTAGTTCAAAAAAGGAGGTACTCTACATGGAATGCTTTTGTACAAGGTTACACTGAGGTAGTAGAAAGTTAAACCTAAAGAGAAAATAGAAATCTGGTTAATTGATATGTAACCAAGGCATTTTTTTATTTAAACACTCATTAGTATTCTCTCCTGCCTTGGAAAGCTAAGTATTTTAGAGTGAAGAACGTCATGCCTATTCAATGGCTTACAAGAATTCATAGTCACAATTTGAATTCCTAATTAGAGTATTCTCACAGAAGAGGTAGAATAGCAGGCTAAAAATGCCAAGACCTTAGGAATTACTGTAAGGTGATTCTAGTAATTTTTATAAACTAAACCTAGGCATTGTTTACTGTCTTAAAATGTTATCTTTTCATCATAAGATAGTGTATAAAAACTAAGGGTGCTTTTGGTAGATCTGGGCAGCCTCTAGCATAAGGCTAATTTTCCCTCAGAATTTCTGCCAAACACTGAGAATGTGAAAGGAAAGAGGGTAAAATGTAATCTGTGGTTCGTAAGTCAGGAAAGCCACCGTCGGAGGGTGGTAGTGATTCAAAGGAGGTACAAGGGGAGCTTTGGGGTACTGATAATATATGGCACATATCTACAGTGGGCAGCTAGGGGGTGGATTAGTTTCAGACTCTTCATTCTTTTCCTGGGTATATTTCTCATGATGATGACAGAAAAGCAAGAGGGCAAGCAGAAACACTCAATGCGTCCCGTTAAAGCACAGGTTTGAAAACAGCATATTAGCTATCACTTCAGTCTTATTCTGTTTGGTCAGGGTAAGTTACTTGACTATACTCAAAGTCAACACAAGGGTAGATATATGTATCTTCAAAGCCATATGGAAAATTTGATATAGGAAGCAGAAAAAGAACTGGGACCAAATCTACCATACAGACTGTGATTCAATTCTGGCACTACTAAGGAAGCCTAGGTGGATAAGAAAGCTTACTCCAATTTGGCTTTGAAAACAGGGATTCTTCTGTGAACTTAAACTATAAATAAAGTTCATTTCGCAATGCTGTACATTATAAAAAGGGGGAGAACTGCTCAATTAACATAAAATTTATTATAAATAATTCACAATTTTATGTTTGTATACAAATAATCAGTAATATATATTCTAGATTCACACAGCTGCAAATTCTGCTCTGCAATCCTAAATAAATATATTCACACTGGTCACACAGTCTCCCAAGTTAGTGTGCAAAAACTTGGTAATAATTAGCTATTAAAAATCTTCATGGACCAGGTGCGGATCCCAGCACGTTGAGGCCAAGGGGGATACTGTTTGAGCCCAAAAGTTCAATCAGCCTGGGCAACACAGCGAGACCTTTCTTTCCACACAAAAAAATTTAAATTAGTCAGATGTGGTGACACGCCAACTGTAGTCCTAGCTACTTGGGAGGCTGAGGCGAGAGGATTGCTTGAGCCAATGAGCTCGAGTTACAGTGAGTCATGATTGTGCCACTGCACTTCAGTCTGGGTGACAAAGCAAGACCCTGTCAAGAAAACAAACAAAAGAAATTTATAGGTTCCAGACAGTCGAATTATCTGTAAGTTGCTAAAATAAATAAATTACTTTAGCATCTTAAGAACAATGTCTTCCTCAAGTCAATTATAATGACAAACAGCCATTCCTCCATAAGGAGAAAACAACTAAGTTTTACATATTCCTTTTTTAAGTTAGAAAGAAATTTGCTGTTTTTATTGCAAGTTAGTTAAAATTGATATAATTTAATGAGCCAATTCAGTTAATTCTTAAATTCCTCTATTACTCCAACTTGAGACATATAAATAAAAACGATAAAATTTTAAAAATTCCTTGAAAGACAAACTACCAAAGCTTACTCAAGAAGAAATGAGTAATCTGAGTGGTTCCATATGGATTAATTCCATATAGGGCCTATAAGAAATCGAATTTGTAGTTAAAAATGCTTCCAACAGACAGGGGAAAAAACTCACTCCAGGCTCAGAGAGCTTCTTAGTAAATTTTAACACACATTTAAGAGAAGAGATTAAAACTCATTCTATACAAACTCTTGCAGGAAATTGAAGAGAGGGAAATGCTTCCCAACTCATTCCTTTAGGCCAGCACTACGATGCTACAAAACTAGATGAAGTCATTCCAAGAAAACTAATGACTGTCTCTCATTAAGCAAAAATTCTTAACAATATATTAACTAATAAAATCCAGTAACACATAAAAGGATAATATTTCACATCAAGTGGGCTTCAGCCCAGAAATGCAAAGCTGGTTAATATTCAAAAATTAATCATTAGCAAAACTATATGATCACATCAACTGACACAAAAAGAGCTTTCAAGAAAATTCAACATCCATTTGTAACTAAAAACTATCAGCACACTAGGAATAGAAAAGAACTTCCTTAACCTAAATAAAGGTATCTATGTTAAACTTATAGCTAAAAATCACACTTAATGGTAAGAGAGTAATTTGCTTTTCTACTAAGATCCAGAACAAGAAGAGGAAGCCCTTTACCACAGCTTTTACTCAACATTGTACTGGAAGTTCTAGTTAGTGCAACATGGCAAGAAAAAGAAATAAAAAGCATACAGATTAGAAAGGAAAAGATGAAACTGTCCTTATTTACAGATAACACGATTGCTCACATAAACACTGCAAAGAATCTACAAAAAAACCCTCATAAAACTAAAAAAATGAGTTTAGCAGTCATTGGACACTTTATTCCTTTATACCAGAAATGAAAATTTGGGGCCTGAAATCTTCAAAAACTACAAAAAAAAAAAAAATATGACAACAGATGCATGATCTGCAAGCAGAAAACTACAAAACACAGAAGAAACTTTTTACATCTAAATAACTTGAGAGATGTACCACATTCATGAATTGCAAAGCTCAATATTAAATTCAATTCTCCCTAATTGATATATACATTCAACACAATCTCAATCAAAATTTTACAGTATCTTACAAAGCTAAATACAGTGTTACCATACACTCCTGCTATCATGCTCCTAGGTATTTACCTAACTGATTTGAAAACTTATGTCCACACAAAAACTTACACATGAATGCTTATAGTAGCTCTTTCATAATTACCAAAAGCCAAAAGCAACCAAGATGTGCTTTAATAAATGAGTGGATTATTATACACTGCATGCTTATATCAAAATATCTCATGTACCCCATAAACATATATACTTACCAATGTACTACAAAAATTAAAAGTTAAAAAAAGTAGATTAACAAACTATGGTATATCCATATAATAGACTATTATTCACTCTTAAAAACAAATGAAATATTAGGCAATGAAAAAATATAGATGAATTTTAAATGCATATTGTTAACTTTAAAAAGCCAGTCTGAAAAGGCTAAACACTGTATGATTCCACTTATACACCATTCTGCAAAAGGCAAAAACTATACAGATTCCAAATAAATCAGAGGTTGATTAAGGCTTGGGGAGAGCAGAGTTAAATAGGTGAAGCACAGAATATATTGTAAGCTGGTAGATTAGTTCTGTATGATACTGTATGGTGAATACATAACACTTTGCATTTGTCAAAACACAACTTTACAGCAAAAAAGTGAATCTTAGCGTAGGAAAATATTTTTAAAATCATTTAGGAGACTGGAGGATTCTAGAATGGAATACAAACTACTAGCTATATTACAAATGTATGGTATGTAATAACCTCATTGAAAGAGGGGAGGAAAGCTGTTTACCTAAGTTAACTTTAAAAATGAATGGTGATAGAGAGTAAGACTAAAGGTAGAAGGAAGTATACATTAGCACTGTAGTTTATAAGTTGTTTCCCATGGAAATATGAGTTAATAATTCTAAAATCACTATAAATCTATACTGGGACTGAGCAATTAAATAGATGGCAGAAGTTGGGAGGCAGGGTTCTCACTGAATGAGAAGTTATAGACAAGAAAGGCAAGAAAGCTAAAATAATCCATGTCTAAATTAATTGGCATTGAAGACATCAATCTGAGCTCATGTTTAGCTGACAACTTAACACTGTGGTCCTCAATCTCCACCTGCCATCATGATAACCTGAGTACTTGTCAGCATTATGAGATGTTACCCAATAATTTCCAGATACAGAAGACAGTGGATGGGCTGTATCTTGAGGCAAAAAGGAAGGTGGTCAGTAGAACAAAGGGTAACCCCATTCATTGGTAGAAATGACAGTATCACGACAGTGGAGAAACATATTTTTAAAAATTGAACAGAAAAATACAACTTGCAAAATAAAAACATTTTTGTAAATTCAAAGACAATGAATTCAAAACTACAATAACTATTAATGAAAGTCTGCCAGATAGAAGGAAGGAATAACAAAAATGTGGACTATATGAAGTCATGCAGAGCACAGGAAGTAAATTTATTTTCCTTATTTAAATAGCCTTACAAGGTCAGGCATGGTGGCTCATGCCTGTAACCCCAGCACTTTGGGAGACGAGGTGGGTGAATCACTTGAGGTCAGGAATTCGAGACAAGCCTGGCCAATATGGTGAAACTTGTCTCTACTAGAAATACAAAACTTAGCTGTGCCATTGTGGTGGATGCCTGTAGTCCCAGCTATTTGGGAGGCTGAGGCAGGAAAATCGCTTGAACCTGGGAGGCGGAGGTTGCAATGAGCCAACATCACGCCACTGCACTCCAGCCTGGGAGACTGAGCAAGACTCTGTCTCAATAAATAAATAAATAAATAAATATCTCCTTACAAGATAATTATTTAACAAGAATAAAAATACAATGTGGGTATAAAATTAAAATGTATCTTGATAATAGCACAATGATCAGAAAGAGAAAAATAGTGTTATAGTATAATAAAGTAGCTAAAGTCGTATAAGCCATCACTGGAAGGTTGATTTGTTAAAAGTGTATAGACACACCTTACAGCAACCACTAAATACAGAACAAAGCCACAGCTAATAAGCTGACAAAAGAGATAAAATAGAAATTTTAAAATATTCAATTGATCCAAGAGAACACAGAAAAAAAGGAAAAGAGAAACAAAGGTCAAATGGAACAAACTGTAAAACAAACTCAAACCTAACTGTATCAATAATCAAACAAAATGTAAGTGTTCTAAATATCCAAATTAAAAGTATAGATGTCAGATTGGAATAAAAAGCAAGAACCACATATGATCTGGCTATAAAAAATGCACATTAAATACAAAGGCACAATGAGTTTAAAAGTTATAGCATATAAAAAGATACACCATAATAACATGGATCAAAAGAAGCTAGAGTAGGTCAATAAACATTAGGTAATATAGATTTTAGGGCAAAGAATATTACCAGGAATAAACAAGGTCATTTCATAATGATAAAGGGGTCAATTCATTAGGAGAAGACAATAATCTCAAACTTTGTGCATGTAAAAATGGAATTTCAAAATATAAGAAGACAGAACTGTGAAGAGAATAGATAAATCCACAAATATATTATACTCAGAGATCTTAATACCTCTTTCTCAATAGCTGATACAAGTAGGTGAAAATCAATATGCATATAGAAGCTTTGAACCACACTTCTGACAATTTCAGGATAATCCACTTACATTAATATTATGCTATGTTAATATAGCAGCAAATATAAAGCTATGATAATAGTAATAATAGCAGTAATATGTATGTTAATAGAATAGACTCCACATTCCATCATTGTCCAAAGCTACAAATTTGTGAGATCTTAGAAAAGAAAGCAAAAGCGAAAGCATATATTTCTCTACTGCCCATGTCTTTTACATTGTTTTTTGCAAGAAATGAGTACACACAGTGCTTTAATGTACAGATCACCTGGGGATCTTATTAAAACACAGATTCTGAAAAAGTGAAGTCTAGCATGAGGCCTAAGCATCTGCATTTCTAAGAAGCTCCCTATGTTGTTGGTGATGCTGACATTGCAAACCCATAGACTCAGCTTGTAATAGCAAGGAACTAGAAGATGGGAAGAAAAAAAGTAAAGATGCAGGGTCACTTTAGCTTTGCATACCTCTGGAGAGTGAATGACAGAAAATAAATAACACTTTTTGAATGATTCTAATGTGCTCAGTCATGGTACAAAGCATTTAATATGCATTCTTTCATTTAATCTCCACAATAAACCTGCTGGAATGAGTACTATTATTTACTCCTCATTTTGCAGAGAAGAAACTAGAATTTTAGCGAGGTCAGTGATTTGTACACAATACAGAGTTCTTTACCTGCCTTAGCAGAGCACAGGTGTTGAAGCACTAAATGAACTCCATGGAAATTTTCTATTCCCAACATTTCCCCTTAAGTCACCTCAATTTTACATTTCACTTTCTTTTCGGTCCTTCTTCCCGTCCCCACTGGAAAGACCTAATCATTTAACCACAAAACCGAGCAGAGAACTTTCACAATCGAACTAGCAAGAATTATTTTAAATATATGGCATTAAACTTTTTTTGGCTGCTTTTTTCCATTGTATTTTAAAGAGATATTTAATATTCTGCCTTAAATAAAATATAACTGATACAAAATTCAAGGCAAGATATCTGAAAACAACTAACTTTCACTGTAATGTCAAACGAGACCTACTGTTATTCATCTAGCTATTACAGTGATGATTAAGTGAAAAACATGAATATGCCACACACACTGATGATTTTGGAATGAAGCAATATTCTATATTATTCTAAAATATTCCATAATAAACATGCATTGTTTTTAAAGTCAGGAAAACACGTTAAATTTTTTTAACTGAATAAGGCATTAATTATCAAGTAGTCCCTAATCTCCCATGTCCTTAAATACTAGCACTAGGCGTAGAGTTAAGGAAAAATTAACAGATACATATTTGTAAATATCTCCAGAAGCTACAGAATTCTAAGGGTAATTATCCTAACAATGGAAAAAATAAAGAATATATTTGGTGAAAAATCAAATATTCAAATTAAAGTTTCCGTGAAAAGATGCAACACAGAGGATGCCAAAGAGTCCCCACAGCCTTGTAGAACAGGTGGAGCTCAGGCATCTAAGGGTGCTGGAGGTTTATTTCTAAGTACTTTCATCACCTCTAAAAAAGAGGTGGTAATTGTGTTTCCCTGGTTATAAAAGAGGAAATAAATATAACCAAGCAGGTAAAGTTCTCCCAATTGGTTGATATCTTATGGATAATACCTGACTTTGTCTAGAATATTTAACTTTACAAAAAACATACAGAGAAGCTATCATAAAACATAATGTAGAATTATTTTTCCCTCTGAGGTCAAGGATTGAAAACCAATGGCATAGCACTTAAAACACACCTCCTTTGCTGTCTTGAAGGTGGTAAAGTGTTACAGCAACAGAAATATTCAGGGACATGTTGTTAGACTAAATATCACGGCACCTTAATACTAAAAAGGCAAATGAAATTTTCATTTCAATGTTAAACGTTTTTCCAGAAAAAGAAGAAATCTGTAAAGGGAGAAAAAATGTAAATGATATTTTTTGGTGACAGAATGTGTTTCTTCAGTTTTGTGGCAAACCGCCCCTACCACCACCCGCTGCCTCAAAAAAAAATTGTTGGTGAAGAATGCAATCACAAATAGCTTTATAAAGAGATGAAAATATTGCCTCACTTCTAAGTGAGGCTGGATTTTCAGAATTTTTTTTTTTAACTTTCATATGATGTCCGGTCTGGCAACACATGTGGTAACAATGAAGGCTACATTTTTCCCTTCATAGAAGAGCACGTCCAGTGTTTCCAACATGATAGTTCAGAAGATTCAACCACTGTGAAAAGTGCTAATGTCAGACTATTTTAAGAGATTATAGAGAAAAAATGAAAAATCTGGAATAAAAATAAACAGCTATGAAATTCCACCTCTATAGTAGTTTCTTCAAAATCCTTACCATATTTCTTTCCTGGCAACTCCTCAAGAAACAGAAGTCACTGCAAAAATTTTGTTGCCTCCTGACCTGCTAAGCCAAACAACACTTCTATCCAAATAATCCTTTTATGCTGTATCAGTTTTATGCTATATCAGTTCTAATATATTTTTAGCAAGTAATTTGGGGCAGGAACTCCTCTCAAAGCTGCTTCTTTACCCGATCTTTCTAGACTGCCAACCTTGCATTTTGAACTGTGCAGACTCAGCTCTAGCACTGCAGGTCCATTAAGAGTCAACAGTAAAATGCCGCCCTGAGCTGTCAGACACAAGAAAGGAAGACGACCATAAAGACCAAAAACTGGCAGTGACTTCATGTTCACCCTCTCACTGCCAAAAAGATCTGAAACAACTCTCAAAACAATTCTTTAGTTGGTGGCTCATGTTTAAAATTTTCCAGACATCTGACTGACAGCATTCACAAAAGCATCCACAAGTGTTGAAGAAACAAAAGCTAATAGTGCACATGGACAAGCTGATAGTGCTCCAAAAGGCAGAAAGTTTTGCCATAAATCTGTCCTTCCACATTAGTTCTGCTGTCACATTTCACATGCCTCCCCAACCAAGTGACTCATAATTTTACAATAAACATTTTTTAAATGTAAACAAAAAGCTAAGATGCCCAAGAACATTAACATAACAGCTTCCACCATAAGGTATTACAATCAGGGTTAAGTGACTAAAGAAACAAAAACATAGAGAATACTTTAAGAACTAACACCGTGGCCCGACATATTCAAAGCCACTGAAAAACTCGCATCTCAAGATAAACATTTTAGAAGCAGAACTCTAAATATTCATAAGGAACATGATATTTATCAAGATTCACCTCCTCATTCAAGACAACAAAACCAAACCTAGTCAGGTATATAGTTACTCATAATGAAGCATTTTGAAGAGACAATCAGATTATAACATTTAATTCTGAAAGTTTTATTTCATAAACCTATTTATATAGAGACAGGCTCTGTATCTAAAAGTGCGAATTTTTAAAAATTTCCTTTGCCATTTGGGGGATGGAAAAGCATCCCTGATTTGTATATTAAAGCACAAGCATCTGTCCTACTGATGATATTCTAGGGAAGCACATTAGCATAAAATTTAACGATGTCAAATAAGTGGATGTGAAATAGGGACTGCGTAAAGACACTATTTCCAAGGCTGACAGAAACATCACTGTTTAGAAATGCAAATGAAACCATTATGTTCAATAATTATATGAAAATATGAACAGTTCAGCATGTTTTCCAGCCCTGATGGCGGTTAATGGGATGTATGCTTATGTAAATAACTACTATTAAAGCTAATGCTGAAAAAAACTAATAAATTCATACTAAAGCAACTGATTTAGTATGCTTTTAAACCCCAGCAGTGCTCACTTATTAGAAAAGAGTGCATTATTATGTTTAGAACTCATTACTGCTACAAGTCACTGCAACTCCATCAATTACCATGTATTAATAAAAATGGGACACAAACAAAAAAAATTATTGCCTCTCAGCAGTTTTCTTTAAAGACAAAATCTAGGGGCATTACCATCGTGGGGCCTTGTAGGGAACTTATCCACATGATAATCTTTATTACTAAAATAGTACTTCCAACACTATCATCTCAGGGTATTTTGATCATAAGAAGGGCTAACCCTTATGTAAAATTATCAACATTTTACAATATTGACCATTTTAACAACAAAAAGAAAATTTTAATATTTGAATTGCATCTCTAAAAACTTTAACATATATTTGGCACATGGTCTGTTTTTTCAGAGGGAGGCTAAGAAATGAAAATATGTAGTGGTAATCATAACAGTGTAGATGATAGATGACTTCATTCCAAGAAACTGTCTAACAGAAATCCCATTCCATTCTACACTTAAATCTCAGTGAATTCTGTGTAGCCAAAGGATTGAATTTTTAAGAACAAGCATTAAATTTCACTCTTGGCCACAAGCTGGATTTTCTTGCAATATATTAAATATTTAATACAAGATATTAAGAAGTTAAAAATTCTTGTTCGTTAAAATTCAAATTTAGTTGGCACCTTACAGCAAGAAAATGCCGACAGAGCAGGAATTCAAATATAGAAAATATGCCTTTGCTCTTACTCGACTTCTGCCAACTTTCCCAATTTATTCTATTTTTTTTAACATATGTAATTTAACTGATCCTTCATTCTTTCCTAGCAGTCAGGAAAACAGAAAACATTTCAGCATCTTTTAAATGTGAAATACATTTGCTAAATCTCAAATGCAGACCTGATACATATCATGAGTATATGTATATTTTTAAATTATAATTGTCACATCAGTCCAATCATTTGCAGTTTTTAGCTCACATGTTTATTCATCGCCTGAGACGCTTTTATTGCAATTTAGATATACTATCACCAGGTGGCAGTAGAGTGCCAGATTATGCAGATTCAGCAATAAAGGGCAAGTTTTCTCGAGTCAGATCTTTTCTGATCAAGTAACTCTGATTTAATAATTCATTCATGTAGCATGTATTTATTTACTGACTACATACTATGCATAAGGTAGTATATTAGAGTCTCAGTATACAATAGTGTACAAGACAGAAATAATGCCTTATGAAGGAAACAGACAATAAACATATAGTAAAAGTCGAGTACTATAAATAATCGTGTCCATTCATGATTAGTAAAAGCAAAAAAACAAGAACAAAAATTCTTGGCAAACTAAGAATAAAAGAGAAATTATTCAATGTGATATAAAAGTCATCTACCAAAACCCGAAACCCTATATGTGACATCAAACTTAAGGATGAAATATGTATTTCTTCCTAAGATACAGAACAAGACAAAGATGTTCTCTTCTCATCACTTTCAGTTAAGACCTAACTGGAGGTGTTGCAGGAAGGCAAGAAAAACAAAGGGCATAAATATTTAAAAGAACTAAAATTCTTTTCATTTGCAGATGACGTGACTGCAAATAAAATCCTAAGAAATGTATAAAACAACTATTAGAATAAATAAGTGAGAATTTAGCAAGGTCAAAAGATATAAAATCAACATATAAAACTTAATTGTATTTCTAAGTTCAACAATGGAAAAACAAAATTAAAACCAAAGTTAGAAGAAACTTTCCAAAATTAACAGAATCTGCTAACTAGAATCTGCAAATCATGGTGGAAGCTTGGAATGCCAAGATTTAAGAAAAGTGTGGCTCCTATAATCCGTGGAGTCACTACACTGGCCTAAAATTGCTGGCACCAGATGAGTTTTATATGAATAAAAAATAAACATATATCTTGTTTTGAATACTGTCACTTTGGCCTTTCCTGTTATCTGTGCAAGGAAGATTGATCCTGATATAGCTTCATAAAACATTCTCAAGTAGGTTCCATCTAATCAGAGCCTTCTCAGCTTGATTTCTGCATTATTGTCCTTGAGATCTCTTCAATGCCTTGTCAGAACACATGATGCTAAGACTCTTTAGCAATTCCTAGCTGACTTATTTTTAGCAACAAACATCCTTACAACTGCTTCAAAAAATTAAAAGGGATGCTCCTCACATAATCAAAAAAATTTTTTGCTTCAAAAAGCATATTATCTCTTCAAAAACCAGAAAGCTACTTACTTTTCAGGCAAAAGAAATCTGAATGAGGACTCTAAAGGCAAAACAAAAAAATATTCAAATAGAAGATAACATCTGAAATAAAAGACAGCATTTGAAAGACATATATCAAATATGTCTTCACGTCCATTTTTTATGCTACAAATTTTTTCAGGCCAAGAAAATATTTTGTAGTCTTTATATTTTCATAGAACTTCCTAATTCTAAACCAGTTACATATTTTGGATCATTTGATAATCCTGTGTGATAAATAGTTGAGTTTCCAAAATACTATTGTGCTTCTTATTTCACTGAGATAAGTCATATTTGAGACATCAATTTGTAATTAACTAAAGATTTACCAATAGGGCTTTCCATGTAATTGTTTTTTTAATTTAATAAGTGGGGGAAAAAAGCTGCCTTAGCAATATATCAAATTACTTCTCTGCCATGCCAAGTTACTATATAATGTTATACAAAGAATATACTTCTAAATGTTGTGACATCTCTCAATGATTAAGCTTACTATCATATTAAAGCCTCCTCTCACCCCCTTTTCCTCTATACTGCTGAACTAGTCCTTGTGCTTTTAGCCTGGCTCACTGATGCCTTGGGAATATTAATGTGAGACAGAGGTGGCTACTTGGAAACTTTTCTCTGAACTCACTAGTAACCATTCTCTTGTGTCACCATATCATAGGTTGTGCTTATTGTCAACTTTTCTCCCATGCAAATTTCTCATTAGGGCAATTACTATATCTAACCTCCATTTCCGTTGGTTTTATCTCTCTCTTGTCTTTTTTTCTCCTTTGCCTCTTGACACTTTTCCTGTGTTTATCAGTTTTGTGTGGAACAAAGTCTCATAGGTACAACCAAAAAAATAAAACACACGCATTATAACAACTATTTGAAAAACTGACCGGTTTAACTGAAATACAATATTGTCTTTAGATGCCTGGATTTTCCAGGCCATGTTTATTTACAAATTCAAAAACTGCTTGGGGCTGTTTTGACAGGAAGAACTCTTTCTCCATTTGGCTCTGCTCTTCATAAGCCTGAGGGTTCAAGAAAATAAGATGCTCAATAGCCTGGTAATCTGTATTAAGAAAAGATAATAAAACTGGGGGAAGGTGATACTCCTTACTATCCTCTATAGGAAGATACAATTCAGATATTCTGTTGACTTCTAATTTTTTCATGAGAATACCATAATTATATTTACTATTTCTGAAAAATTAGTTTTGAAATGCAAAATCTTGAGTACAATTTTTTTTTTAAGTTATTGCATCAGTCTGTAACTGAAGTGAGAGTATTACCATCTAAATCATTTATTCATAAGTTAAGGCCATCCTAAGGTTAAAAATACTAAGACAAATTTGCTACTGATTAGTAATAAAGTCATTCTTTATATTCTTCAAACGTAAAGCAATTACAAGCTGTGGTATGGCAAATAGAGTTAGCTGAAAAGAGTACATCAGATAGCCCTTTAAGGAAAATCAGTAATGCAAAAGGCTAAACAATAATCCTAAATAATACCCTGAATGATAATTATGAGATTGATTTACTGATTTATTTAAAGTCTATTTCTTCATACAAGAACTGTTGAAACTTTCCAAAGTAATTTTAAATGATGCTATACAGGTTTAGTACCATTTACCCAGAACAGAACCATCACTGAAAAAAAGATAATTAAACAAAGATGTAGCAAATAAATGTATTTTGAATTTCAGTTTGCTGAGCTTATTTATATGGGTATCAAAAAGAAATGAAATCCTTAGCCACCAGAGCCAGCTGAGAAGCCCCGATCCACATTTATTTGAATTGCAGTACCACTCACTATAAAGCAACATAGAAGCTGCTGTCTGAGGATGTTAAGGTTCCACGTCTGGAGCCTTCAGTAAATCGAAGACATCAAAACCAAAGCAAAATCCAGCTTGGAAAGTTAAGCTATTTTTTAATTATAAAATGAGTACATCATATATATTAAAAGGGTCTCAGAAAACAAGGCAACGAGATTGCCAAAAATCAAATCTCATCAAAAAATAATACAAAATATTTAAAAATTATTGTTCAAAAATGTATTAACACCCAACTAAGAAAATAAAGTAAAATGATCGGAGAACGATATCTGAAAATACACTAATACTAGAAACACTACCCTCCACAAATACACTGAAAAGCCTTTTAAGTTGATACGTAGAATAAAAATTACCAAAGAACTAAGTACATATTACGTACTGTCTTAGTCTGCTCAGACTGCCATAACAAAATACCACAGACCGGGAGGCTTAAACAACAGAAATTTATTTTCTCACAGTTCTGGAGGCTGGAAGTCCAAAATAAGGTTTGATCAGGTTTGGTTTCTGGTGAGGGCTCTCTTGCCTTTCAGGCTGCTACCTTCTTGCTGTGGCCTCACACAGGACAATGTGGGGGTGTGGTGTGTGACAGAGATCTCTCTGCTCTTCTTATAGGACAACAGTCATTGGATTAGGGCTCTACCATTATGACCTCATTTAACCTTAATTGCCTCCTAAAAACCCTATCTTCAGCTATAGTCTCACTGGGGGTTAGAGCTTCAACATATGAATTTTGAAGGGACATAATTCAGTCCACAGCGAATACTTAAGTAACAAATACATAAGCAAACAAACCTTGCTAAGCCCAGAATAGCAGGCAAAGGGGCTGAAAAGCACAATCTCTTCTCACACTACTCCAAAAAATACATGTTTAGCAGTTACATAAACTAATTAGAATTTTTAAAAAATATTTGTCTCATTCTTACAGAAGAAAAACTGAAAATCAGAAAAGGTGCTAGATGAAGCAGATCTTTAAAATCTCTTCCAGCCTTAAAACAAACCCCAAAACATCCCTTTACATAGATGCCCTTTGGCATGACAGTATCTCCTTTTCTTCATGGCCTTCACTTTCTCACCCCTACTCTAGCCTAAAGCCTTTGCAAAGCAGCTTATTCTTCTAAAATGTCATTGAAATGCTCCTGCATTCAACGATTTATCAAAGTCACAAAGGTATAAAGTAGCTGATCCAAGATCTCTTATAAGTTTTCTTACTAAAAATTCAGGGCTGTTTCAAGTACACTACAGTGCCCAAAGAACTGTAAGAAGATATACAAGTTAGGGCAGCTGGTACAGGTATGAATGCTGAGAGCCAAATACTATTTTTAAAAATGTATTGGGGAAGATGACTTTAAACATTTTTGAAGAAGGAAATTAGTAAAATGAACAATGACAAAGAAACAGAAATTAGATGTAATAAGCAGGAAAATCCAATGAGCCTTTCTTAGCTGGTATGTGGGGGCCATAAAAATGAAGGTCACACATGTTACTTGACACCAGTAATGGAGGGCTTGAATGTCAAAATCAAGAATATGTATTTGGTCCTTCAGGCCATAAGAAGCTATGGAATGGTATGAAAAAGCCAAATGATGTAATAAAAACAGAACTTAAAGCCAGACACAGTGGCTCACGCTGTAATCCCAGTACTTTAGGATGCTGAGGTGAGAGGATCACTTGAGCCCAGAAGTTCGAGACCAGCCTAAGCAACAGACGGAGACCTCCATCTCTACAAAAATACAACTAGCCAGGCATGGTGATGCATGCCTCTGGTCCCAGTTACTTGAGAGGGCTGAGGTGGGAGGACTGCTTGGGCCTGGGAGTTAAAGGCTGCAGTGAGCCATGACTGCACCACTGCACTCCAACTAGATGACCTAGTAAGACTCTGTCTCAAAAACAAGAACGGAAGGAAGGAGGGAGGGAGGGAGGGAGGGAGGGAGGAAGGAAGGAAGGAAGGAAAAGTAATCCTTGAGAAAAATTAATCTGGCAACAGTAATGGAATGAACTCTTTCACAGGACAGTTGGAAACAATGGAGGCAAGCACACAAGGACACTATACAGTAACAGAGGAATGAAGTGAGGTAGCAGTGAAAATAGCAAGGAATTAGGTTTCAAGGGAAAATGAGTAGGACATGGTGACTGAAAGGAGATGTCAAAATACAAGAAAACTCCTGAAACATTCTACGTATCTGGATTTTCTGGTAACTTAAGGTATACGCTTTTGAGTAGCAAAAAAATTTTTAACCAACTTCGGATAAAAAGCACCATAAAATATATTACACATTTTTATAAAATTGTGCTTTAAAAAGTAAGGTTTATTGATATTTGTATCATTCACTGCTGCAGAGATAATCTGGTATAGTGAAAACAGCAGAACACTTGGTGTCAAGAAATTTCAGTCTTAGCTCTGCAATGGGCTGTTTCATTACCTTTCCAGACCTGTAAAATGACAGTAAGAGTATCTGCCTCATCTAAGTTAACCAGGTTATTATGAAGATTAAAAATGTATAAGTGAAAGTGCTCTGTAAATAGAAAAGCAATATAAAAATGCAAGATGTCTTAGTAATAAAAGCACTACTAGTTCTAAAAGGATAAAAACAATTTAACATTGTCCTGCCTCTGAATACTAAGTTGTATTTAATATATGATGTCCTTGAGATATATCTAAGTGGGCAGAGTTCTAGGCTGCTGTGTATTTTTAGTTCTTATGTGCTTTTTAGTAGTTTTTCTATCAACTCCTCTGTCAACTTCAATAGTCTCATTACAGCCCCATTCTCTACTTCTAATTTTCTGCTTTAAATCTGCAATTAGCTTTAAAACTAGATGTTTTAAATAATAAGTTTATTATTATCCATATGACAGCTTTAAAAATTCTCATATAAGAAAAGTTCTACTGGGTGTGGTGGCTCATGTCTGTAATATCAGCACTTTGGGAGGCCAAGATGGGAGGATCACTTGAGCCCAGAGGTTTCAGCCCAGCCTAGGCAACATAAAGAGACCCTTGCCTCACACACACACACACAAACAGCTAGGTGGGGAAGGGTACACCTGTAGTCCAGTGACTATGGTGGCTGAGGTGGGAAGACTACTAGAGCCCAAGAGATCCAGGCTACAGTGAGTCCTGATCACACCACTCCAGCCTAGGCGACATAGCAAGATTCTATCTCAAAAGAAAAAAAAAAAAGAAAGAGAGAGAGAAAAACAGAGAAAGTAAGTTCATACATTCATACATAGGGGACTAAAGTGGGTGAGGAGTGCCTCTTTTTATTCTTATTTCCTGGATGAATTCCAAAAAAGTAAAGTGTAAATATAACTCATTATTAAAGAGTAACTTAACCCCTAGAGACTCTTACTGGGATGAATTTTAGTATAGGGTTACATTTATATAATTTTTAAAAATAATTCTGACTTTTAGATTCAGGGGTACATGAGCAGGTTTGTTACGTGGGTATATTCATGATGCTGAAGTTAGGGGTATGGTCACCCAGGTAAGTAAGCATAGTACCCAATAGTGAACATATAATTTCTTTACTTTCTACAAACTTTTGTCACAATTTCTTTCTGTGGTTAGCATTAATAACTAAATATTTTTAAGAGAACAAAAATAATCTTTAAGAATGGTTTAGATAACAAGAAAATAAGTAACAATCAGTTCTTTCTTTAAGAATGCTTATTTCTCTGTAATACAAATGGAAAGAATCATTCAAACTGTTAGTTTGATATAAAATGTCATTCCAGGACAATTTATAATAACAATGGTCCAAAATCTGCTAAATTTATACAGCAACATAGAGTACATAAAATGGCCTCAAGAAATACAGCTTCTGTAGTATTTGAGATGACTATCAGATCAGTAAAACAGTATTTTCTAGGGCTTGTTAAACAGAACAAAGTGGCCCTATCTAAGTACACAATATATTCTTTTACTAAATAATTCAATTTGTAAACAAAAAAACAAAAACCAAATACTTATTCAAAACAAAAAGGTCAAGATTCATCAAAGTTGATAAGGTGTTTATATTAGTATACCACACTGCCAAACACCAAAATACCCTTTCTTCTTCCATATCCCTTCTCTTCTACTTACAGTTTTCTTCATTTTAAGAACTTCAGGTTTTTTATTTTCCCAAAATTATTTCAAAGACTAGAACATCTGCCTTCTCTTCCAAAGGGCCAGAAAGATACATTAAGGAGAGACCTTTTCTCTTGACACATTTTTCGTGTGTGTGTGAAAATTTTTTCTACCTCTCCTCACATACCACTCCACCGAGATCTATGATACAGCTTTGTGCAGTATGGTTTCTATCCTTGTTAAAAGTCTAACAGGTGATGGTGACAAATCAAGGTAGTCTGGCTCCTATGCAGGGATGAGATATATAGTTAAATACAAAGCTTTGGATAGCTCCAGGGTATTACTGCTATTAGCAACCAATGATTTCTTTCACAGAATCATATAAAAATCTTGTGAATTTTCTCTTACCTATTTTCAGCACAGACACTGTGGGATCTTTGGCTCATTCTTAATACAGTCTTCGGAAAGATTAAAGCTAGTTCCTTTAATGTAAACTAGTTCAACTATTATGGAAAACATTTTGGAGATTCCTTAAAGAACTAAATGTAGAACTAATATTTGATCCAGCAATCCCACTACTGGGTATCCACCCAAAGGAAAACAAGTCATTATATGAAAAGGACACATGCACATGGATGTTTATAGCAGTACAATTCATAATAGCAAAAATATGGGCCCAACCTAAGTGGCCACCAACCAACAAGTGGATAAAGAAAATGTGGCATATATACACCATGGAATACTACTAAGCCAGAAAACAGAATGGAATAATGACCTTTGCTGCCACTTGGATGGAGCTGGAGGCCATTATTCTAAATGAAGTAACTCTGGAATGGAAAACCAAACATCGTTACGTTCTTATTTATAAGTGAGAGCTAAGTTATGAGGATACAAAGGCATAAGAATGATATAATGGACTTTGGGGACTCAGCAGAGGGGGGAAGAGTGAAAGTGGGTGAGGGATAAAAGACTAAATATTGAGTACAATGTACACTGCTCCAGTGACAGGTGTACCAAAATCTCAGAAATCAGTTATTAAAATAACTTATCCATGTAACCAAAAGCCACCTGTAGCTCAAAAACTATTGAAATAAAATAATTAAAACAATTTTTAAAATTATATGTATTTATTGAATTTCAGATATGTGTACATAATTCATATTTTCACTTTTTGGACTTCTGATTCACTTAGAGTTTATTCTGGTGTATGGTATAAGGCATGGGCTCCAATTTTATCTCTTTCCAAATGACTCTCCAGTTGTCACAATACTATTTATTACAAAGTTCATCCTGCTGTCACAGTTGTGAAATGCTATCTCAATTATATTCTTAATTTGCGTATGTAATTGAATTTAAACTTTCTATTCTTCTTTAGTAGTCTGGTTGTTTATTCATGTACCATGTTTTGATAGAGAGCTAATCACTTCCTTCTTGGCTCTTCTTTGTAAGAGGCTGATTAGTTAATTTTGCATATTTCTCTACATGGATTTCATAGCCAACATGTCTAGCTCCAGAAAAAATCTCCTTCATATATATATATATTTTTGGAAAATCACATTACACATATATGAATTAGGAGAATATCTGACATCATTTTTTGTTGAGTCATCCAAATGAACAACAAGGGCTGTCTTTTCATTCATTCAACTCTGCTTTTGTCTTTCAGGAGTCTTTGAAATGTTCCTCCTAAAAGTTTTGTACATTACTGTTAGGTTTATTTTATTACTGAGATGGAGCCTCACTTTGTCACCTATGCTAGAATTCAGTGGCACAATCTCAGCTCTCTGCAACCTCTGCCTCCCAGGTTCAAGCGATTCTCATGCCTCAGCCTCCCAAGTAGCTGGGACCACAGGCATGCACCACCTTGCCCGGCAAATTTTTGTATTTTTAGTAGAGACAGGGTTTCACCACGTTGGCCAGGCTGGTCTCGAACTCCTGATCTCAGGTGATCTGCCTGCCTTGGCCTCCCAAAGTGCTGGGATTACAAGAGTGAGCCACGGCGCCCAGCCATATTTTTTTGTGGACATTTTAAACTTCTTTTTCTGCCATTTTAATCTTCTGACTGGTTATTACTTTTACATAGATAGTATCATTGATTTGGATATGCCAAAGTAAGTTTCATACCATATGCAAATAAAGGTGATTTTGCTTGAAAGAAAGAAAGAAAGAAAGAAAGAAAGAAAGAAAGAAAGAAAGAAAGAAAGAAAGAAAGAAAGAAAAAGAAAGAAAAAAAGCTAGTTCCCTTAAAATTCTTTCTTTGAAGAGCAGTTTCTAAAATGACGACCCATGAAATGGGCTCAAGGATGTGAGCTACAAGCACCTCTAAAGCCCTTCAGTTTACTAAGTCCTAGTCAGAGAAGTAACAGAAACAAAAATAAAAAACAACACAACTGAGTTTGATTTCTGGGAGAGGAAACTAAAACTTGGTTTCCTCCCAGTGAGCACTCAACAGCTGCTAGTGGTACATAGAGGTTTTTCCTTCCAGAGAGATCAGAAGATAAAGCAGAAGACAAAACATTCTTCTACTGGGCTACTAAGCAGCCCAACCCTTGCATAATGTAATGAAAATCAACAAAATCCGAATGAAGAACGGCACAGAAATGAGAAACGTGGGCTAGTCATCTCATCCCTGCTCTGTATTAATAATAGTAAAAATGAGAATTGCTATTTTTTATTCAGTGGCTACTTAGACTAGGTCCTTTACACATATAATGTAAAGGATCTACCAAATTCCAATAGGCCTGCAAAAAAGGCATGTTAGTTATCTACATATTATAGATGAAAGACTCAGAGAAGTTGAGTAACTTTCCCAAGGGATCAGATAGCTAGTCAGTGCTAAAATGGGATTATGACTCTAAATCCCACTGTGCTTTCTTTGCTGTCACTTTCCTTTGCTATGCCAGTTAAAACAGTGAAGTCAGCAAACATTAGACTTTAATACTTTTCTAATATAAGCTTTTAATACCACTGCTCACCATTGATCTGAGTCATATGTTCTAGAAATACAATTAGCTTAAATATTAATCAAATTTTATAATGGCTACATCCTCTGTGTCTTACACTATTACACGCTAACACGTTTCAGAATTACTGTGATTATACATATTTCTCTTTAAGTTTCAGATTTATCTTTCTTTTCATACTCATCCAGCCAGGCAAAAACCTACTAAGTTCATCAGACTGCTTGGCTTTGTAAATGGCACACTCATTTATATGGTTAAGTTCTCCAGACATAAACTTTCTTTGCTTAAAGACTGAATGTTACTAAGACTTTTTATGTTTTAATAATAAATGCACAATTTTCTACAAGAACAAACCCTTCAACAGGCTGATCCTAATGCACACACGTAAAATATCTTTTCCTTTTTACTAAGGCACTGGTCTGTGTTTATACAGTTGATCAATAAATCAAGTTACTCAAACTTTTAAAACAAAAATCCCATAAATGTTGGTATAATACATCTTTAAAATGCCAAAAATCAGAATTAATGGATATATTTTCTCACACAGAAACAGACTTTAAAATGATCTGAAATTATCTGATTTCATGTATACATTAAGAGTCTGAATCATTCATGTATGATAGGTAAATGTATCCATAGTTAAAATTATATTATTTTAAATAATAACCTTGTTTTATGTTTCTAAGTTTTATAGAGGTTTATGTACTGTAAAATCATCTATATTAACCTTTGACAGGTTTATTCTGGTAAAGGAGATTTGCACCTGAGCGATCTACTCAGAATAAAAACCATAAATATCATTTTCTAAAAATCATGTCTTCCTTTCTTCCTTCTTTGATAACAAAGTTTTATAAATACTACCCGTATTTTAGTGCTTAAAAAAAAAACTTAAACCAGTTAGACCAACTAAAAAATTTTAATTTTTGACAATGGTATAACATTTACTCCAATTCTTATTCACGATAATAAAGAAATGCTTATTTTACTATATGTAAAATAAGTCTGACTATGCCACATGACTAAAAGTCTTTGAGTTTACTCACATATCTTTTCCTTTCTTTTCTTAGCTTGTAAGATAAATCATGAACCAGCAAACCTTTACTGTAGAGTCAAATAATAAATATTTTAGGTTAGGAAAGGCATAGGGTATTTGCTGCAATTACTCTGCTGTTATTGCACAAAAGCAGCCTCGGACAATACATAACGCAATGGGTACGGCTGGAATTAGCTGGCACCCTATTGGATGTGGCCCACGGTAGTAGTATGTTCACCCCTGAGTTAAATCATGAGGAAAACATGAAAAATAGCGTCACTACAATCACCCAGGTATCATAACATTTAGCCTGACAAAAGAAACCATTCACAGCCATGCAAAGTATAGACTGGTTTAGCACTGAATAGAATTAATCCTGCCCCAGAAAGTGCTAAATATAACAGTCTACTTGAGTTAGATTCTACTTTTCCAGATAACCACAAAATTTTCTAAAGTATTTTACCAAACAAGGGCCCACTCTAACTGTGGCCAGGTTTTCTCAACTGTCTACTACCAACTGTATGCTACAGATTTTTTGTCCCAGGAAGGTTAAAGTATCACCACCTCCTCTCCATACAAAGAGTGAATTGTATTCCCCTCACTCCATACAAAGAGTGAATTGCTACCAGAGTTGGGGGCTGACTTCATTTCCAGTCTTCTCCAGTGCTGCCTTCTACTACCTAAGTTGGACAAGTTAAATGCTCACTTTCTTAGCCTCCTTTGCAGCCTACCATGGCCACATCACAAAATGCAGGACCTTTACAAATATCATATAAAAGACTAGTGGGTGGGGAGTAGGGAGTGCTCTCATAAAGTTTTTATGTTTTTTAAAGGAGGAGTCATAATTACCAGGACCTCTTCCCCTTTTCTGCCTGCCTTAATGGAAATGTAATGCCTAGAATCTGAGCAACCATTAAAAAAACCTGAGAGAACTGTAAAGATGCCAGCACTGAAAATGTTAAACCACTGAATCTTCCATGATCTCCAGAGTTCTTATTATGTGAGAAACAAAGGAGCTTGTAAATTGAATTTTTTTTTGCAAATGAAAGCATTCCTAACCTACCATTTCTAGAAAATGCTAGGACCTGGAGTACTACTCCTCATGAGAAATAGAAGAGTAAATAAAACTGGCTGAGCACTTTGTTATGAATTCTGACTAAACAGCATTCCTTTAAATCTGGAGAAAAAAGTAGCAGGAAGAAAAACACAAAAGACCATCTACCTTGAGGGTCAACAACCAATGGCAATGAAGTCAAAGTGGGCAAAAAAAAAAAAAAAAAAGAGAAGGTGGGAGATGATTATCCAAATGCTAGAGATGTAGAAAAAAATAATAACTGAAAAAGCACTGATCTAGAATTGTGGGGCCAACAAGCCTTCTTAATGTTATACTCAGCAAATCAATTCTGAGAATTCTGATAATATTATTTTTCTATCATGAACTTCCACTGATTGGAAAATAAAAGTTCAGGACTCTGTTTTTGTAGCTACAGTCTTGTGTTTTTCAAGCTAATTATTATAATTTATCTTTATGCTTCCACTTCTCTGGTATTCACAAAGGCATACTTACTGTCAGTACATGACCATTTTTGACATTTGCAGAATCTTTGAAACAATTATTAACAATCAAGTTAATGATGATACTGCCAATAAAAATAATTGTTTCAAGCATTCACACACTAGTTTAGCTGACAGCTCCATCACTCTAACTTTAGGGACTTCTCTTCTACATGAGTATTGCTGCATACAATACCCAAAGATAAGTAATTCTACCTATTCAAAAGAAATTTCAGAAATAGCTTATTTTAACACATCCCTAAAATATGTTTTTACTTTATTTTCTTACAAATAATGCTATACACACGCGCGCACACACACACACACACCCCTCTAGGTCTAAACCCAATAGTTTTCTGCTCCATAAGAAGGATTTGGCAGCTTTATGTTGCCATATAGACACTTATCAATTACAACATCTTTACAGTAAAAAGAATTTTTTTAAATTTTTATGATTTCAGAGAATTCCTAGGACTGTCAAAGCTTTAACTAGAAAGAATACGAAACACAAGGAGGTTCCAGCTCAATTACAGCAGAGGAACAGAATTTAATAAAGTTCCAACACTATATTTAAATGACCAAATTTCTTATTGTCCTTTTTAGTTGACAAGTATGTGCTTAGCAATATAACAGCAGCAGCAAAACAGCTGGAGGGCCTCATCAGGCACAAAGGAAGCTATAGCACATACTGTTAAGTGTCGTTCTGATTGCCTAGAAACAGCAGCACATGCAGATTTACTCCCTGTTACAAATTAGAACAATTATTTCTCTGGAGTTTACATTGTCTTCATGAAATAGTCAAACTTCCTGCACGTTAAAAAAGAAGACTTTCAAAAGGATATCTTCCCTTTCTTTGATGATCAGTTCATTCTGTTCTTCCAACTGCCTGATCTTCTTCTCAAATGACTCCTGCTCAGCTTTCAGTCTTTCCTCCGTCACTTCCTTTTCCTCACTTACTCTGAAATAATAGAAAAAAATTTTAACATCTATCAGAATAAAATTAAATATGTGCCTATAGCTGCAGTTTACAAAAACTAGACTTCTTCCAAAGGTATGAAGAATTCTTCAGGAACACTCTGTTCTGTTTTAGTTGTTGCTTTTTTAAAAACTTAATCTCTCATAAGGCAATCTTTTTCACCTTTGTAATAAAAGACACATGTAACTTTTACATTAAAAATGTTTTCAATCATCAGAGACATCTTAAATATGGAAAGTCCTACAAAGGACGCAGGTGCCAAATTATAATCCAGGACAGAAATATATTCCAATTTTTAAAACATGGGTTTCATTTTTTTTTTGTTACCAAAACAGGTACAATCAATTGATTTTGATTTACATTTTGTATACGTTTGTTTAAATCCTATTAATAAAGTAAACAAAATATGTACTTTAAATATTTTACTAAATATACACGGGCAATTTTACTTTTTCCTGGTACCAATACCCTGCATTCTTTAGTAGCATATAAATTGTATGATTAAATAAAAAGATGACAGTAACGTAAAGGAAGGTTTGCAGTACATGTTATTCTTAGTCCAAAAAAAATTATAAAGTTAAAAACATTAACTAAGAAAATATTTAACTCTGAAAACGATTCCAACTTAATCAAACCAGAAAGGGATGATTTCTGACAAGAGCACAGACAGAAAAAACAAAAATTTAAAAACAAACAAACATGAACAACACCAACACTTTATTTGCAATTCACTGACTTATGTATTGGGACAACCCTAATTTTCTTTCTTTTTTTTTTTTTTTGAGACGGAGTCTCACTGTGGCCCAGGCTGGAGTGCAGTGGCAGGATCTCAGCTCACTGCAAGCTCCGCCTCCCGGGTTTACACCATTCTCCTGCCTCAGCCTCCCGAGTAGCTGGGAGTACAGGCGCCCGCCCCCTCGCCCGGCTAGTTTTTTTTTTGTATTTTTAGTAGAGACCGGGTTTCACCGTGTTAGCCAGGATGGTGTTGATCTCCTGACCTCGTGATCCGCCCGTCTCGGCCTCCCAAAGTGCTGGGATTACAGGCTTGAGCCACCGCGCCTGGCCCCTAATTTTCATTCTATTCTGTGTGCAGAGACATTAACCCCAAATTTCTGTTACTGGTACATATTTCTCCAAAGCTCATAGAATGCACATATCCTATAAGATAACAGGAATAGGTGTAAGTGAAGCCCACAGGGAATCTAAACCTTTTCTTTGAGCTACTAAATTTACTTGTGCCCAGAACCCTACTCTACTAGAGCAACTTCTGTATAACATGAATCCCATAGGTTTTCCTTCTTGCCTGCCCTCTGGTAGAGATACTGCAATCAACCGGATAACTGAAAACTAGAATCATGAATGTTCAAGAGTTGATTGTATCTTGTCTTTGAAATAATTTGTGTGAAAGCACATGGCACATAGTAGTGCTCAATAAATAGGTTTATTTCTTCTTACTTATCATAGCATTCAAGTCATTTTCCCTGTCCTATATATTACTTATGTTTAGCATACCACTAGGCCCATGAATGGGACCCAGGCCTTTTTTTCAAAGAGGGTAATATCAAAGACTGATATATTTACAAAGAATTCAGACAACTAAACAAATATATACACACGAAGAGACTTTATACTCTGTTAGCAGGTTATCCTGCTTCCTTTGTTCCCATCTCTTTACAATGCCTTCCCTTTTCCTGTTATTACTCTGAAGCCCACTTGCAATAACATCTTTCAAAGTAACTTTGACAAAGTCTGCTTATCTCTCTGGGCGTTACTGATCTCACTAAGAAAGAAAAAAGGCTAGACTAGACAATTTTAAAAATCCTTTCCCACTTAAGTTCCAGAACTTCTTTCACTATATTATAAATATTTGACTGTGTGTATGTGTGTGTATCCTTTATAAATATGGAAACCATTTGTAAAGAAGGAAAAAGTTACCAAACATTTGGACACGGAACAAGACATAAAATACTATGGTTTAGGCAAAAGCTATGCCGATAGCATGACAGAGTAGTAAGTAGATTAGAGAAATATTAAAAAGTATAAAGACGTGAAATTTGGCATGAGACTACAGAAATGCAAAACAAAGTGATGAATCTGTAGGACGATGCATAAAACAAAGAAATGAGTGATGCTGTATACAGGTTGAGTGGCCCTTATCTAAAATGCTTGGGACCAGAAGTGTTTCAGATTTGAAATAGTTTCCAATTTGGGAATATCGACATTACCCGATGGGTATGATGCAGGACTTTTTTTTTTTTTTTTTTTTTTTTAACATTTTAAACAGTATCTTTAAATCACAGAGCATAGAATAAGCAAACAAACAGTGAGTAATGCAAGGAGGTCTTGTTCCCATGTGGGACACTGTGAGGGGCCTGCTGTTGGCATGCCCAGCCTGCTCAGATGCCTCTGTAGGATTGATGGCGCAGGAGAATCTGTGCATGCTCAAAACCGCTCTATCACAGCTACAGGGGTTCTGGGAGGGTCTTTTTTCCCTTGTGGAGGTACACTAAATAAACTGTGTGCTGTATGTCTGTGTTTTGACTGTGACCTGTCACATAAGGTGTGGTGTGAAATTTTCCACTTTTAGCATCACGCCAGTGCCAAAAAAATTTCAAATTTTGAAGCATTTCAGATTTCCAATTTTTGTATTAGCGATACCCAATCTGTATTGTGAGCAAAGAATAAATACTGTCAAGGTAAGAAAATATGTAACAAAATCCCTCCCAGTTTAGACTGGTAAAATCTTGAAGACACGATAAAAGAGGAAAATCTGTAAGTAGATACCACAACATTTATTTTCATTTATTTATTTAAAAGTATTTAGTGAACACCTACTAAAGGAAAAAGTAATCACAATAATTTTGTTCAGTATAGAGTTTCCAAAAGGGATCTAAAAAATGGCTTTCTGTAGTTTCAATCCCATTCACAAAAGCCATTAGAGATATGAAGAATGTCCCAAAGATTTGTTTCTTCAACAAACAATGCTCCATGGTCATAAAAAACAGTAACAGAAAAGCAGATCGCAGGTTTACCTTAACATTAATCTAAATGCACAGATTATCTCTAGAGTCCAGCCAGGTCAGAAATTCCCTAATGTCAGAGTCTGTGATGAGCTCTTCCCAAAATGTATTCTATCCAGATAAAATCATTCTTTTCTAAATTTAGTTTCTGGGGTATATTTGAAATATTTGTTGCTATGTTATTAAGCAGGGCTTTTTCTTTTTAATCTTTTCTGTTATGCTGCTATGATTTGACTACCCTGTAGCAGTTATTAAGCCCTAGAAGGCTATAAAATTAACAAGCTGTATTAACAAAAAAGAGCAACATTTTTTCGATAGGCCTAGCTAAAGATATGCATGGCTTCTTTGTGGTCCATTAGCATACTTAATATGAGCTAGTATATTAATATAGATTTTCAATGTAGAAGACCTGCCAATAAAGCAACCTCAAGATTTGATATTCATTATGAAATCTGTCGTCTTATGTTCAACAGTATTTCCAATGAAGTATATGTAACAAGAAAATATTTGGTATCATGGTCATATTTTTCATCTAAGTATTCTCAGACCACAAAGTAAAATAAAAAGACCTAATTCTGTATCACATTTTAAAGTATAATAGTTAGTCCTCACTTCTCCATAGTTTCACTTTCTGTGGTTTCTGTTACCTGATGTCAACAGTGGTCCAAAAACATTAAATGGCAAATAGCAGAAATAAATAATTCTTAAGTTTTAAACTGTGCACCCTTCTTAGTAGCATGATGAAATCTTGAGCCAGCCCACTTATGTCCCACCTGGAACATGAATCATCCTTTTGTTCAGCATATCCACACTGTGTACGATTCCTGCCTGTGAGTAGCCATATGGGTTATCAGACTGACTGCTGAGGTATATCACAGTGCTAGTGTTCAAGTAACCCTTATTTTACTTTCATTACAGTACATTGTTACATTCATTCTATTTATTAGTAGTTACTGATGTTAATCTCTTACTATGCCTAATTTAGAAATTAAATTTTATTATTGGTATATGCATATAGGAAAAAGCATAATATATACAGAGTTTCAGGGGGTCTTGGAATATATCTCCTGCAAATAAGGGATGACTACTGTACAGCAAAAAGCTACTTAACACAATGAAAATCTAAATATATAAAAGTGAACTATTTGACTAATAGGATAAAATACATCTCCTTCCAGACAGAAGGAGATGTAGTGTTGATTTGTTAATTATCTACAAGAAGGGCAATAACCTGGTCATAAAGAAATCATCATTGTTGGTAATACCTCAGAGTAGTTCTCAAAAACTTCCACAAAATGTACTCTTATCTAACAGGTAGGAGAACTGGGTGGTTGGGCTGAAAATCAGGCCAAAGTACTGAATTTATTTGAAGTCTTATGCTTTACCTTAAACATTCATGCATATTTTGTATTCCTCTCCATAAAACTCTTCTATTTTAATATAAAAAGTTTCCCCATACTCACCTATTCTAAATTTTTTAATAAAACTAATGTTTTAGAAAGGGATTTATTTTATAACTTTGCACACTCCTGATATTCTTCCAAATACTCCAGAAATTGGTACTTTTAAATGAATGTGAAAGACAACATCAAGTCAGCAAACCTATCTCAAAGAGAATTCTAGCTCACCTAATAGTCAAACAGATAAGTTTCTTCCCTATTTAAATTCTACCATTTGGGAGCTGGGTATGTTGGTTGTATTTTGTGACTTATAATGATCAACTTAGTGAGTAAGATTTGGAAAAGGAAGGAACAGATTTCAGAGTATGCCCAACAAATAGAAAAAAAATTAAATTGTTTTCAAGCAAAAATAATTGCATTGATAAAGAAGGGATCTCTCATTACAAAGAAATATTTCAATGAAATCAATTTAACTTCCTCTTTACAAATTTTAATGTTTGGCTGTTATTTAACATGTACTGCCTAAAGTAACGTAAGTGCTTTCAGGCATCAAAGATACAGCAATACATGTCTAAAAGGGCTCTATGAACTACAAACCAATATCTCTTATGAATACAGACACAAAAATCCTTAACAAAATACTAGCAAACAGAATCTAGGTAGATAAAAATAATTCTACATGATTACAAATTAGGATTTATCCCAAGAATGCAAAGTAGTTTTAATATCCAAAAGCCAATTAATGTAATATACAATATCAATAGAATAAAAGACAAAAATCACATGATCATTTAAATAGATGCAGAAAAGCATTTGAAAAAAATCCAGGATCAATTTATAATTTTAAAAAACTCAATAAAGAGGAAGAGAAGGGAATCTCCTCAACCTGATAAAAGCCATCTATGAAATAACCCACATGTAACGTTACCTTAATAGTGAAAGACTGAATGCTTTCCTCCATGTTCAGGAACAAAATAAGGATACCTGCCATCATTGTTTCAATTCAATACAATGCTACAGTGATAGTAAAAATATTAAAGACAATAATGAACAATTCTTAACAATTACATTAGGGGGAAAAAGGAAAGACATCCAGATTCCAAAGGAAGACATAAAACCATCACTATTTCATATGATGTGATTGTGCATAGAAAAATTGAGGAAACTCACTAAAAAAACTATTAGAACTAACGAGGGAGTTTGGCAATGTTACAGGATCCCAGAACAATGTATATTCATATTCTAACAGAGAATAACCCCAAAATGAAATTAAGGAAACAATTCCATTTACAATTTCATCAAGAATAAAGTTCAAAAGAACAAAAATCATACCTGAGAGTAACTAAACACTTGAAACAAATTAAGACCTAATTAAATAAAAACCACATTCATTATTGGAAGACAATATTGTTAAAAGAGCAGTCTCAAAGTTGATGTACAGATTAAGTGTAAAAATCTCAATTGGCTTCTCTGCAGAAAGTGATCCCAAAATTCATACGGAAATGAAAGGGACACATAATATCCAAAACACTCTTGAAGAAGGGAGAACACAAAAGATTTGCAATTCCCAATTTCAAAACTTACTGCAAACTACAGTAATCAAAACAGTGTGGTACTGGCATGAAGACTTAACATATGGATCAGTGGAACAGAACTGAGAGACCCAAAATAAACCTTCATATTTTTAGTAAACTGATTTTCAATGAAGGTACCAAGAAAATTGAAGAAAAAATAATAACCTTTCAAAAAAAATGCTGAGGTAACTTGATATCTATATGCAAAGGAATAAAGTTGGACCCCTACATCACACTATATACAAAAATTAACTCAAAATTAATCAAAGACCAAAATGTAAGAGCTAAAACTATATACTCTAGAAGAAAACAAAGGCATATATCTTGAAGGGACTGGTGTATGAAATAGATTAAGCCTGAAAAACTCAACAATAAAAAAATCCCATTGAAAAGGATATAAACAGACACTTCTTCAAAGGAGAAACACAAATGGCCAACAAGCACATAAAAATATGTTCAACATCATTAGCCATTAAGTAAATCCAAATCAAACCCACAATTAGATACCACTTCGTACCTACTAGGATAACTATAATTAAAAAAAAGACAGATAATAACAAATGTTGACGAAGCTGCAGAAAAACGAAAACCCTTGTACAGTGCTAGTAGGGATGTAAAATGGCACAATCGCTTTAAGTCTGGCAGTTCTTCAAAAAGTTAAACAGAGAGTTACCATACAACCCAGCAATTCTACTCCTAGGTAGATACTCAAGAGAAATGAAAACATATGTCCACATAAAAACTTGTACATATATGTTCATAGCAGTATTATCCACAATAAAAGTATGACAACCTGACATCTATCAATGGATGAATAGATAACCAAAATGTGTCATTGTCTATACAATGGAATGTTATTCAGCAACAAAGAGAAATTAGGTAGTAATACATGCTACCTACCATGTGAATAAACCTTGAAATCACTATGCTGAGTTTTAAAAACTAGTTTTAAAAGATCACATGTATGATTCCATTTACGTAAGATATCTAGAACGGGCAAATTCACCGAGAAAGAAATCAGAGCGGTGGCAGTCTGGGGCTAGGAAGGATTGGTGGGAAGTGCGCAGTGAGTGCTAATGTATATAGGGTTTCATTTTGGTGTGATGAAAACGTACTAAAACTGATTGTGGTGATGGGTACACAACTGTGAATACGCTGTTTAATAAATGGAATTATATATTTTATTCCTACTAACGAATGACCTTCTTCTTTCCTTTTAAGTAAAGTTTAAGTAGTTAAAAACTCTAAGTGAAATAAGAATTTTTAGATGAAAAGTGAAATACATAAATTTCTATACAATGAATAAGGTAGATTCGATATTAAAAATGGAAATAACAAAAATAAATGTAAATACAGGAAAAAGATTAGATATAAAGAAAACTGATCAAAGTACATACTGTTTTAAAAACTCTAAGAATAGGGTCAGGTGCGGTGGCTCACGCCCGTAATCCCAGCACTCTGGGAGGCTGAGGTGGGCGGATCACGAGGTCATGAGATCAAGATCATCCTGGCTAACACGGTGAAACCCCGTCTCTGCTAAAAAATAGCTGGGCATGGTGGTGGGCACCTGTAATCCCAGCTACTCAGGAGGCTGAGGCAGGAGAATGGCATGAAACCAGGAGGCGGAGCTTGCAGTGAGCCGACATCGCACCACTGCACTCCAGCCTGGGTGACAGAGCAAGACTCCATCTCAAAAAAAAAAAAACAACTCTAAGAATAAAACTCATTTTTCAAGAAACAAAGAATAAGAGGTAGTATGATACATAGTACTTAAAGCTGATCAGATATTTGATTATTTACATGCTTAAGTTGGTAACCAAGAAAAAAAAGTTAACTTTCTAATACTTACTGGTTATCACTTTTAGTTCATACACACTCATTTTATAATGCAGCCATACCTTGATACCAAAATTTGACTAGGGTATTATGAAAAACAAAAATTATAATCCAATCTATCTGATAAATATAGCTGAAAAAAATTCTAAAAAACAATTCACAAGATGAATCCAGATATATAAAAAGATAATATGTCTAACGTTTACTCCAGGAAGGCAAGATTTGTTTAACAGTTGAAAATTAATTTATGTATTTCACTATGTTAACAGAATAAAGGAAAAATCTCATATGCTCATCTATAATAGCAGAAAAGGCAGTTGTCAAAATTCAATCTATTTACAATAAAAACTCAACAACCTAGAAACAGAAGAAACTACCTCAATCTAATGAAAAGAATCTTTAAAAATAAAAAATCCTACAGTTAACATATGTCTGAGAGTAAAACAAAAATTTGTCCCTCCCTACCTTTGCACTTCAGGAATAAGGCAAAAATGTCAGCTATTACTATCTCCCTCTGTTCATTATTGACTGGATATCATAGCCAGCACAATAACACAAGAAAATAGAATGCCTACAGACCAAGAAAAAGTAAAATTTTTATGTGCTGATGACATCATTGTATATAGAAAATATTAAAAAATCTCCAGGCAAGATGGCCAAACAGAAACAGCTCTGGTCTGCAGCTCCAGTGAGACCAACAGAGAAGGTGGGGGATTTCTGCATTTCGAACTGAGGTACCTGGTTCATCTCATTGGACTGGTTAGACAGTAGGTACACCCCACGCATGGCGAGCAGACGCAGGATGGTGCATTACCTCACCCAGAAGCACAAGGGGTTGGGGAACTCCCTCCACTAGCAAAGGGAAGCCCTGAGGGACTGTGCCATGAGGGATAGTGCTATCTGGCGCAGACACTACGCTTATCCAACGGTCTTCATAACCCACAGACCAGGAGATTCCCTCGGGTGCCTACACCACCAGGGCCCTGGGTTTCAAGCACAAAACTGGGCAGCGATCTGAAGCAGACACCAAGCTAGCTACAGGAGTTTTTTCATATGCCAGTGGTGCCTGGAACACCAGCAAGACAGAACAATTCACTCCCCTGGAAAGGGGGCTGAAGCCTGGGAGCCAAGTGGCCTTACTCAGCAGATCCCACACACACACGGAGCCCAACAAGCTAAGATCCACCGGCTTGAAATTCTCGCTGCCAGCACAGCACTCTGAAGTCAACCTGGGACTCTCCAGCTTGGTGGGGGAAGGGGCACCCACCATTACTGAGGCTTGAGTAGGCAATTTTCTCCTCAGAATGTAAACAAAGCCGAAGTTCGAACTGGGTGCAGAACCCACCACAACACAGCAAAGCCACTGTAGCCAGACTGCCTCTCTAGATTCTTCCTCTCTGGGCAGGGCATCTCTGAAAGAAAGGCAGCAGCCCCAGCCAAGGACTTATAGATAACACTCCCATCTCCCTGGGTCAGAGCACCTGGGGGAAGGGGTGGCTGTGGGCACAGCGTCAGCAGAGTTAAACATTCCTGCCTGCTGGCTCTGAAAAGAGGAGCGGATTTCCCAGCACAGTGCTCAAGCTCTGCTAAGGGACAGACTTCCTCTTCAAGTGGGTCTCTGACCCCCATGCCTCCTGACCAAGAGAGACCTCCCGGCAGGCATTGATAGACACCTCATACAGGACAGCTGCAGCTGGCATCTGGTGGCTGCCCCTCTGGGAGGAAGCTTCCTGAGGAAGGAGGAGGTAGCAGTCTTTGCTGTTCTGCAGCCCCCGCTGGTGATACTCAGACAAATAGGGTCTAGAGTGGACCTCAAGCAAACTCCAGCAGAGCTGCAAAAGAGGGGCCTGACTGTTAGAAGGAAAACTAACAAACAGAAAGCAATAGCATCAACGTCAACAAAAAGGACATCCATGAAAAAAACCCATCCAAAGGTTACTAACATCAAAGACCAAAGGTAGATAAATCCACGAAGATGAGGAAAAACCAGCATACAAAGACTGAAAATTCCAAAAACCAGAATGCCTCTTTTCTTCCAAAGGATCACAACTCCTCACCAGCAAGGGAACGAAACTGGACAAAGAATGAGTTTGACGAATTGACAGAGGTAGGCTTCAGAACGTGGGTAATAACAAACTCCTCTGAGCTAAAGGAGCATGTTCTAACCCAATGCAAGGAAGCTAAGAACCTTGATAAAAGGTTACAGGAACTGCTAACTAGAATAACCAGTTTAGAGAAGAACATAAATGACCTGATGGAGTTGAAAGACACAGCACGAGAATGTCGTGAAGCATACACAAGTATCAATAGCCGAGTTGATCAACTGGAAGAAAGGCTATCAGAGATTGAAGACCAACTTAATGAAATAAAGCGTGAAGACAAGATTAGAGAAAAAAGAATGAAAAGGAATGAACAAAGCCTCCAAGAAATATGGGACTATGTGAAAAAACCAAGCCTATATTTGACTGGTGTACCTGAAAGTGATGGGGAAAATAGAACCAAGTTGGAAAACATACTTTAGGATATTATCCAGGAGAACTTCCCCAACCTAGCAGGACAGGCCAACATTCAAGTTCAGAAAAACAGAGAACACCACAAAGATATTCCTCGAGAAGAGCAACCCCAAGACACATAATTGTCAGATTCATCAAGGCTGAAATGAAGGAAAAAATGTTAAGGGCAGCCAGAGAGAAAGGTCAGGTTACCCACAAAAAGAAGCTCACCAGACTAACAACAGATCTTTCCGCAGAAACCCTACAAGCCAGAGGAGAGTGGGGGCCAATATTCAACATTCTTAAAAGAATTTTCAACCCAGAATTTCATATCCAGCCAAACTAAGCAGCATAAGCAAAGGAGAAATAAAATCCTTTACAGACAAGCAAATGCTGAGAGATTCTGGCACCACCAGGCCTGCCTTACAAGAGCCCCTGAAGGAAGCACTAAACATGGAAAAGAAAAACTGGTATCAGCCACTGCAAAACTCTTTGGTATGCAAAAACATACCAAAATGTGAAGACCATTGACACTATGAAGAAACTGCATCAACTAATAGGCAAAATAACCATCTAACATCATAATGACAGGATCAAATTCACACATAACAATATTAACCTTAAATGTAAATGGGCTAAATGCCCCAATTAAAAGACACAGACTGACAAATTGGATAAAGAGTCAAGACCCATCGGTGTGCTGTATTCAGAATACCCACCTCATGTGGAAAGACACACAGGCTCAAAATAAAGGGATGGAGAAATATTTACCAAGCACATAGAAAGCAAAAAAAACAAAAACAAAAACAAACAAAAAAAACAGGGGTTGCAATCCTATTCTCTGATAAAACAGACTTTAAACCAACAAAGGTCAAAAAAGACAAAGAAGGGCATTACATAATGGTAAAGGGATAAATGCAGCAAGAGCTAACTATCCTAAATATATATGCACCCAATACAGGAGCACTCAGATTCATAAAGAAAGTTCTTGGAGACCTACAAAGAGACTTAGACTCCCACACAATAATAGTGGGAGACTTTAACACCCCACTTTCAAAATCAGATCAATGAGAGAGAAAACTAACATGGATATTCAGGACTTGAACTCAGCTCTGGACCAAGCAGACCCAATAGACATCTACAGAACTCTCCATGCCAAATCAACAGAATATATATTCTTCTCAGCACCACATAGCACTTATTCTAAAATTGACCACATAATTGGAAGTAAAACACTCCCCAGCAAAGACAAAAGAATGGAAATCATAACAAACAGTCTCACAGACCACAGGGCAATCTAATGAGAACTCAGGATTAAGAAACTCACTCAAAACCACATAAGTACTTGGAAACTGAACAATCTGCTTCTGAATGACTACTGGGTAAATAATGAAATGAAGACAGAAATAAATAAGTTCTTTGAAACCAATGAGAATAATTACACAACGTACCAGAATCTCTGGGATACAGCTATAGCAGTGCTTAGAGGGAAATTCATAGAACTAAATGCCTACATGAGAAAGTGGGAAAGATCTAAAATCAACATCTTAACATCACAATTAAAAGAACTAGAGAAGCAGGCCGGGCGCGGTGGCTCAAGCCTGTAATCCCAGCACTTTGGGAGGCCGAGGCGGGTGGATCACAAGGTCAGGAGATCGAGACTATCCTGGCTAACATGGTGAAACCCCGTCTCTACTAAAAATACAAAAAACTAGCCGGGCGCGGTAGCGGGCGCCTGTAGTCCCAGCTACTTGGGAGGCTGAGGCGGGAGAATGGCGTGAACCCGGGGGGCGGAGCTTGCAGTGAGCCAAGATCGCGCCACTGCACTCCAGCCTGGGAGACACAGTGAGACTCCGTCTCAAAAAAAAAAAAAAAAAAAAAAAAAAAAAAAAGAAAAAAAAGAACTAGAGAAGCAAAAGCAAACAAATTCAAGAGCTAGCTGAAGACAAGAAATAACTAAGATCAGAGCAGAACGAAGGAGATAGAGACATGAAAAACCCCTCAAAAAAAAAAAATTAGTGAATCCAGGAGCTGGTTTTTTGAAAAGATCAACAAAATAGACAGACTGCTAGCCAGACTAATAAAGAAGAAAAAAGAGAAGAATGAAATAGACACAGCAAAAAATGATAAAGGGGATATCACCACTGATCCCACAGAAATACAAATTACCATCAGAGAATACTATAAACACCTCTAAGCAAATAAACTAGAAAATCTAGAAGAAATGGATAAATTCCTAGACACATACACCTTCCCAAGACTAAACCAGAAAGAAGTTGAATCTCTGAATAGACCAATAACAACTCCTGAAATTGAGGCAGTAATTAACAGCCTACCAACCAAAAAATGCCCAGGACCAGATGGATTCACAGCCGAATTCTACCACAGGTACAAAGAGGAGCTGGTATCATTCCTTCTGAAACTATTCCAAACAACAGAAAAAGAGGGATTCCTCCCTAACTCATTTTATGAGGCCAGTATCATCCTGATACCAAAACCTGGGCAGAGACACAACAACAAAAAAAATTCCAGGCCAATATCCCTGATAAATATCGATGGGAAAGTCCTCAATAAAATACTGGAACACTGGATCCAGCAGCACATTAAAAAGCTTACCTACCACGATCAAGTCAGCTTCATCCCTGGGATACAAGGCTGGTTCAACATACGCAAATCAATAAATGTAATCCATCACAAAACAGAACCAATGACAAAAACCACATGATTATCTCAATAGATGCCGAAAAGGCCTTGGATAAAATTCAACACCTTTTCATGCTAAAAACACTCAATACACTAGGTATTGATGAAACGTATCTCAAAATTAAGACCTATTTATGACAAACCCACAGCCAATATCACACTGACTGGGGAAAAGCTGGAATCATTCCTTTGAAAACCTGCACAAGATAAGGATTCCCTCTCTCACCATTCCTATTCAACATAGTATTGGAATTTCTGGCCACAGCAATCAGAGAAGAGAAAGACATAAAGGGTATTCGAAGAGGAAAAGAGGAAGTCAAATTGTCTCGCAGATGACATGATTGCATATTTATAAAACCCCATTGTCTCAGCCCAAAAGCTCCTTAAGCTGATAAACAACTTCAGCAAAGTCTCAGGATACAAAATCAATGTGCAAAAATCACAAACATTCCTATACGCCAATAATAGACAAAAAAGAGCCAAATCATGAGTGAACTCCCATTCACCATTGCTATAAAGAGAATAAAATACCTAGGAATACAACTTACAAGGGTTGTGAAGGACCTCTTCAAGGAGAACTACAAACCACTGCTCAAGGAAATAAGAGAGAACACAAATGGAAAAACATTCCATGCTCAAAGATAGAATCAATATTGTGAAAATGGCCATACTGCCCAAAGTAATTTATAGATTCATTGCTATTCCCTTCAAGCTACAATTGACTTTCTTCACAGAATTAGAAAAAACTACTTTAAATTTCATATGAAACCAAAAAAGAGCCCATATAGCCAAGACAATCCTACACAAAAAGAACAAAGCTGAAGGCATCATGCTACCTGACTTCAAACTATACTAGAAGGCTACAGTAACCAAAACAGCATGGTACTGCTACCAAAACAGATACATAAGCCAATGAAACAGAACAGAGGCCTCAGAAATAATACCACACATCTACAACCATCTAATCTTTGACAAACTTGAAAAAAACAAGCAATGGGGAAAGGATTCCCTATTAAATAAATGGTGTTGGGAAAACTGGCTAGTCATATGCAGAAAACTGAAACTGGACCCCTTCCTTATACCTTATACAAAAATTAACTCAAGATAGATTAAAGACTTAAACGTAAGATCTAAAACCATAAAAACTCTAGAAGAAACCCTAGGAAATACCATTCAGGACATAGACATGGGCAAAAGCTTCATGACTAAAACACCAAAAGCAATGGCAAACAAAAGCCAAAATTTACAAATGGGATCTAATTAAACTAAAGAGCTTCTGCACCGCAAAAGAAACTATCATCAGAGCGAACAGGCAACCTACAGAATGGGAGAAATTTTTGCAATCTATCCATCTGACAAAGGACTAATATCCAGAATCTACAAGGAACTTAAATTTACAAGAAAAAAACAACCCCATCAAAAAGTGGGCGAAGGATATGAACAGACACTTCTCAAAAGAAGACATTTATGGGGCCAGCAAACATAAGATAAAAGGCTCATCATCACTGGTCATTAGAGAAATGCAAATCAAAACCACAATGAGACACCACCTCACGTCAGTTAGAATGGCGATCATTAAAAAGTCAGGAAACAGATGCTGGAGAGGATGTGGAGAAATAGGAACACTTTTACACCACTGGTGGGAGTGTAAAATAGTTCAACCATTGTGGAAGACAGTGTGGCGATTCCTCAAGGGTCTAGAACCAGAAATAGTATCTGACCCAGCAATCCCATTACTGGGTATATGCCCAAAGGATAATAAATTGTTTTACTATAAAGACACATACACACATATGTTTATTACAGCGCTATTCACAATAGCAATGACTTGGAACCAACCCAAATGCCGGTCAACGATAGACTGGATAAAGAAAATGTGACACATTTATACGATGTAATACTATGCAACCATAAAAAAGAAGGAGTTCATGCCCTTTGCAGGGACATGGATGAAGTTGGAAAACATTATTCTCAGCAAACTAACACAGGAACAGAAAACCAAACACTGCATGTTCTTACTCGTAAGTGGGAACTGAACCATGAGAACATATGGGCACAGGGAGGGGAACATCACACACTGGGGCCGGTAGGGGGATTGAGGGACAAGGGGAAGGATAGCATTAGGAGAAATACCTAATGTAGATGACTGTTGATGGGTGCAGCAAACTACCATGGCACATGTAACAAACCTGCACGTTCTGCACATGTATCCCAGAACTTAAAGTATAATAAAAAACAGAAAAAAAAATTAATTAAGGAATCTACAGAAAATATATTAAAACAAGCAAATTAAGGAAGATCAGTTATTGTGGTAGGCAACCTCTGCAACACAAACCAATGATCCCTGTTTCCTGGTATTCATGTCCTTGTTTAATACCCTATCCTCAAGTATAGCCTTGATCTAGTGACTCTCAAAATTGATGAGATGTCACATCTGAGATTAGTTTACAAAAAGATAGGGACTGCTGTCTTGTTTACTCTTGCTCATTCTGATGGAAGCCAGCTGCCATGTTGTAAGCCACCACAAGGAGAGGCCCTGGAAACATGTTTCTGGAAATTGCAGGAAGGGTAATCACTGCATGTGGTAGCACAATGTTGTACAACACTATCATGTTTAACAATGTGTAGAGTAGGAAATACGCCAAATGATCTGGGTGACTGATTTACTTAAGGAGATTTCCAAGTACCTGCTGAAGATGCCACCTGGTTTCTTTTTGGTGCTTATAGTAAACTGGGAGAAGAAAGAGATAAACTGAAGGAAAGATATTAAACCAAAATGAGCCAGGACTTCACATTCAGCCTGCCCATAGCGAAAAACATGCTAAAATTAAGAAATGTCTTCTGAGAAAATTCCAAATCCAGGAGAATACCCGGAAAAACATGCTCTAGAGATAAAACCAAGGGTGAATCTTTCATTAAGACCTCAGAAAGATCAAAGTTGATGCCTCAATACAGTCACACAAAAGGCACTTTAACATTATTAAAGTTGGGCCTCACAAAACCTTTCAATCAAACAATAGGGCCTCCAGGAAGTTTACCAGGGTTTTAAGTTGCTAAATTTTGTGATAATGTATTAGGCAGCCATAAATAACTAATACAGATTTTAGCATATTAATCAGTTATTTTAAATTCCTCATCAGACTGTTCCAACGTTTATGCCATAACTGCACCGATGTCTGTTGCTCTCTTTGTGTACATGTTGTTTTCTCTACATTTTCATATGTCTCATATTTTATTGCTATCTGGACACCTTGGGTAGGAAGCAGAGACTGAAGTAAATAATTTCTATTCTTGGTAATGGGGAGACTTTTACTTTGGCTTGGTTTTTAGTGTAGGGGTTGTGTTACTTTAACAGATGTTAGGCTGGTTTGAGGTTTATTGTTGCCACAGTTACCCACAGTGCACCACAAGTTTCAAATTCCTTCAGGCATAACTTCCCTTCAGGTGGGCCAGGTATTCCTTCTCAATGTCTGTTCCATGTTCAGCTTTATGAGTTCCCTCTTAGAGGGTCCATCTAATGAGTTCCTCATCAGTATTTATCTACTACTTTTACTAGATACTTGTTAGTCTGATGGTGGGGGTCTGGGTTGGGGTGATATTTTCTGTTATTCTAATCAGGCCTGTGCTAATCAGACTCGTATGCCTAGGGTCTTAGAAGTGCTACTGTTCCTCTTCCATAGTTCTCCGACCAGCATGTAACTCTGCCCTCCCCACAGGTTATTTTTTGCCTCCCCCTGGACCCTCCACCCAGCCCCACCACCACCCAGTGGTTTTCACGAGTATACTAAGGATAACAGTTTATGTTGCTCACCTTCCTGAAGTTATGTTTTTTTTGTTGCATAGGGCAGATAGAGGAGAAGGACTCAGGAATTTTGTTTCTTTTCCACGGCAACTACTGTTCTCCTCCCCCAGGCCTGGACCAAGAGAGATGCTTTAGCAGGGCTCTCACCAAGTGAGGCCTAAGGAGAAAAAGCCTGTAAGAGAGTTCAAGCTCTCCCATATTTGCTGCCCATGGGGCTCTCCACTCTTACTTGCCCACATGTGGCCTCGATCAAGCTGAAATCTTACCCATTTCCAGCTGTGTCTGCTGCAGTTTAGCTGGGACTCACACCTGTCTTTCCCTATCAGCATAAGTTTCCTTAGATTTCTGCTTGCTTGGTTGCCCTTCAACCTTAGCTCTCTGATCGTTTCAAAAAATGTCCTGGGTTTTCAGTCTTTTCCACCTTCTTTTTAAACTGTAATACTGGCAGCAATGTTCTTTACTGTCACTCAGACATACCTACATAATTATTTACACATACTTACCTACTTGCTTACATATTCAATTGTTTTCACTCTTATGTTCCTAACATTTCCTATTTCCAAAGATGGAACAATTTTAACAACAAAATAAATAACAATATTAGATTATAATCAATAGAACTATATTAATTATTAAAAAAATAATTTCACAGTGGAGAAACCTGCAGACACCACCTTAATCAGGTAATCAAGTTTAACATCATCAGCAAAAAGGCATGTCAATTTCAGGTAGCCCCTGATATGACCTATTGAAAAGGCACATCACTTGTGTTGTTATCTTGCCAAAAAAATGTATAATCTGAAGTAGAGATGGAAGTAAATTAATTTCCATACTTGATAGTGAGCAGACTTTTCCTTTGGCTAGGCTAGATTTTTAGTGTAGGAGTTGAGTTACTCTAACAGATATTAGGCTGATTTGAGGTATATTGTTGATGTAAGCTACCCACAGTGCACTACAGGTTTCAGATTCCTCTAGGCACAACTTCCCTTCACGTGGGCCAGATATTCCTTCTCAATTTCCAATTGAGAGCTAAGGTTGAAGGGCAACCAACCAACCAGAAATCTAAAGAGACTTACATTGACAGGAAAATACAGGTGTGAGCCATAGCTAACCTAGGGCAGCCACACTGGAAATGCGTAAGACAATTTCAGCTTTATGGAGGCCAAATGTAGGCAGGTAAGAGTGGGGAGCCCCTTGGGCATTCTAACACCCATTTGAATATAATCTAGAGAGAATATCACATAAATCTGTATTAAAGAACATTCTACAAAACACATAAGCGTCAAGGTTATGAAAGACTGAATTGAAGACGACTGAGGAGATGTGACAACTACATACAACTTGAGATCTTGAGTTGACTATTGAATCAAAAAAGTGACATTAGTGAAATGACATTGGTGAGATATGAGTTTAGTTAATAATACTGCACCAATGTTAATTTCTTAGTTTTGATCACTGTACTTCTGTAATGTAAAATGTATGCAAAGCTGGGTGAACCTTTCCCTAAGTTCTAAATTACTTCAAATAAAAAGTTAAAAAGAAATAAATCCCACCCAAACATAATATGCAGCATAGCTATGGGGAGGATAGGAAGGGATGCATTGTCAAAGAGGAATCTTACTTCATCTGCTACTATTTTATTTTAGTTTTATTTTTTAATGGAATAATTTTAATATGTATATTACCATAAATAAATTAAAATTAGAAGAAAAGTCATATTTCAGAATAAAGATGCAATGTTTTGGCCTCTTCAAGAGCTAACATAAAATGTCACTCAAGTGTATATAGGTATCTTAAATTAATCAATTACTCTAAAAACTACCAAAACAAATTCAGTATTACTTGACAAAAACTGATTATCTCTTCCACAAATGCTTTGAATCATCAGATCACAGAGCAAAGGATCAATAATTGTTTTTCAATCAAAATCTGCAAATTAATATGGTAAGAATAAACACTTTCAGGCCGGGCACAGTGGCTCATGCCTGTAATCCCAGCACTTTGGGAGGCTGAGGTGGGCAGATCATGAGGTCAAGAGATCGAGACCATCCAGGCCAACATGGTGAAACTCTGTCTCTACCAAAAAATACAAAAATCAGCTGGACGTGGTGGTGCACACCTATAATCCCAGATACTTGGGAGGCTGAGGCAGGAGAATCGCTTGAACCCAGGAGGCAGAGGATGCAGTGAGCCCAGATCACGCCATTGTACTCCAGCCTGGTGACAGAGTGAGACTCTGGTCTCAAAAAAAAAAAAAAAAAAAAAAAAAAAAGAATAAACACTGTCAATTACCAAGTACTAACATGAGAATACTCTATTCTCAAAAGTCCTAAATTCAAGCCATAGTTCCAATTTTGAGGTAGCAACTTAAATAAGTGCCATATATATATTTCTGGTTACCTCTTCTCTTCTCCCTTCCCTTAGCTCAGTGATACTTCCGTTCTTCTGTTTATTTCAGGTCTAAGAAACCTAAATTCACTACAAGAGGCATATAAAAAGTAAACTATGAAAGAGAAAAACATGCACATGAACATGAAAACTGCCTGAGAATAGCTATAGCATATACTTGCATATCACATGTACCTGTAGTGGTAGCCTTTCAGCTTTTCATAACCAAAATTTGACCCGAGCATAATTCTGAGTAGATCTAGCAAGGTCACAGGAAATTATTCACATTCATATGGCACTGTACATGTTTCCAGATACTATGTAAAAGAAAAAAAATGCCATAGAAAACTAACTTCTTTTAGGAGGTAGGGTCTGGTTAGAACCAGAAGAAAGAATGTTATGTGTACACTAGTTACTCCAAAGATGTTCTTTTGATTACAGAGCTCAGAACAGACCACCTGAAAATGGATTTTGACATACTGCCTATAGTATAAATTCCACTAAAATTCAGAGAATGCCTTTCTACCTAAAACAAATTCAAGGTTCCTTTTCTTAAAATTTTCTATGTAATCCATTATAAAGACTATTGTATACTACCCCCTTGACCTCAAACAAAATCCATAAAGGCTTCTGATGGGAAGACAAAAAAAAAGAAAAAAAAGAAAGAAAGAAACCCCAGTCACTGAAAACTTAAGCCCTCTAATTTTCATACTGTACTGCAATCAATGCACATTTAATTTCAATAAAAAATTTACAATCAGTTTAAAAAAATAAAGACCAGAATAAATATAAAATAATAATGATTTACTCATTTTACAATGGGAAACTAATGGTGCTACACTTTCTATTTTTCTTCTGAGAAATGTCAAGCACAAATAGCAAACTGTCCTCTGGGAAAAATCAAAGTATCTGGGTCTAAAAAAGAACCATGTCCTCAAATGAGTCAGTGCCCAAGTATTCACTGGGGAACAATGCATTACTTGACAGTATGGGCTTAGGACATGAAATACTGGAGAGTTTTTTAAAGGCCTCTTAGAGCATAGCTCATATACATCAAAAATTGCAATTGTGGCCTACATTGTTCTACAACTTTGAAACTTTTTTCCTTTAAAGACCAGGTCTACAGTACAATCTGTGCAGTAGTCTATGGTATCCCTCCCTATCTTAAAAAGTCTCAGTAACAAAATGCAAATGAATATATAGAGAATTATAAGCATCTTTCAGCACAAACTGTAGTATTTTGCAAAGCCATTCATTTTTCAAGTCTCCAAAAATGACAGTGCTTTCCCCAGCTATGCAAACAATTCATTAATTTTATTGAAAAAGACTTTCTGAGGTCACTTAATTTTGCAATCTTGAACAAAAAGAATTCTTTCTATCCTAATACCTCCTAGAAAGATCAATCAATATTCCACTTATCCTTCTGCAAATGTAAATCAATGCTGGACACCTCAGGGAAACCCCTTCATTTACTTGAAACCCATATATCAACTCATCCCTTAGCACTCTCTTCTACAAGCTAAATAATTCACTATACCCCTAATTTATCTTTGTGGCTTCTGTCTTTCATTAGCCCATAAATTCAGACTCACATTTGTATTCTATTCTTTTATTAGCATGGCTAAAACAAGCAAAAAAGTTTCCTGAGCATATACAGATTGTTAAGGAGATATCCATAGACTACAGAAAACCATACCAGGCATTTTCATGTTTTCTTGTCAAATAGCACAAATGGCTGAATCACATTCAAGTTAAATTTAACTATGAACCAGAGATTTCTTTATGTTAGTCTATGGGGCCTAACCAGTAAGTCTTTCTTTAATATAAATTTCTAATTTGTTTTTATTCTTAGACACATAATAAATATCCTGTGCTTGTTACTAATGTCTTTCACCCTGTTTGAATGAATCAATTATTCCGTCTATTATAGCAATTCTAAAATTTATTTATATATATATATATATATTTTTTTTTTTTTTTTTTTTTGAGACAGAATCTCGCTTAGTCGCCCAGGCTGGAGTGCAGTGGCGCGATCTCGGCTCACTGCAAGCTCCGCCTCCCGGGTTCACGCCATTCTCCGGCCTCAGCCTCCCGAGCAGCTGGGACTACAGGCGCCCGCCGCTTCGCCCGGCTAATTTTTTGCATTTTTAGTAGAGACAGGGTTTCACCATGTTAGCCAGGATGGTCTCGATCTCCTGACCTCGTGATCCGCCCGCCTCGGCCTCCCAAAGTGCTGAGATTACAGGCGTGAGCCACCGCGCCCGGCCCTATTTATATATTTTATTCACTTTTATTTTCACTTTTATTCACATTTATATAGGCATCTTTACTGTTCTTTCATACATTGTATCAATAAAGATACTAACTAAAGAGGACCTCACAGAGAGGACTTCAATTAAACCCTCCAAGATACATGAAAGCCACTCTTGGCCACGCTCTTGTAAGAATGCTTCAAACTTCACACCATTAAAAAGAAGTTATAGTTTTTGCTTTGACTTTATACTGCATGTCACTCTGTAATTGAAAAGCATGCTGTATTAGGCCATTCTTGCGTTGCTATGAAGAAATACCTGAGACTAGGTAACGTGTAACAAAAGAGGTGTCATTGGCTCCTGGTTTTGCAGGCTGTACAGAAAACACAGTGCTGGCATCTGCTTCTGGGGAGGTTTCAGAAAGCTTTTACTCACAGCAGAAGGCAAACTGGCATTTCACATGGTGAAAGCAGGAGCAAGACGGTGGGGGAGGTGCCACATACTTTTAAACAATGAGATTCTGTTGTTGTTTAAAAGCTAAACCATTCATTTCTCATGTGCTCTCTGTGCTGTTCTTGTGATAGTGAGTTCAGTATCACAACAGCACAGAGAGGATGGTGCTAAGCCATTCATAAGAAATCCACCCCCATGATCCAATCACCCCCCACCAGGGCCCACCTCCAACACTGGGAATCACATTTCAACATGAGATTTGGGAAGGGACAAATATTCAAACTATATCACATGTTATTTGTTTTATATGTTGTGCTGAGAGCTGTTGAATATTATATCCTTCTAAAAATGTGCTTGTCAATAGACTGTGTTGGGTACCAAGCTCTCTCAGTGACTTCTCCTCCAAAATAATGTTAGTAGATGTGCCTAAGAGTTGAAACTCTTTAAGCATGCTATACTTGAATATGTCATAGGAATACATAAGTTTTTCTAAATCTTCTGACATTTTTCTCCCACTTGGTTTGACCTTTAATATAAATTAAACATCCTTCATGCCTCACAGCTATTATTTTCTGAAAAGATGTAAATCAAGACAACTTTTAAAACTTCAGCCTCCTAGTCATTCTCTATTAATACTTTCTTATTATTCTCTATTTATCCAAAAGTTGACTGATTAAAAATGCAATATATCAGGCAAGATAGGCAGAATACAAAAAAAGCAGAGGGTTTGTCTTATTTTATATGACATAATTGGGAAAAAAGTATATAATGTGCTTATTCATTAACAAGGAAATACACTTAATGTCTTTACTCAAAGAGATCACTTTTTTCTCATCTGAAAGTTGAGCTGTCATTCCTTTTTTTTTCATTTATTTTGCACTTTCCTTTTCCTTCCTGAACAATTAAATCCTAAGACCATAATGACAAGCAGAGTCAGAATCTGAGTGGGATAAAGAGAACATCTGTACAGAAGAGTTTCCTGGGGTGGGGTGTCGGAACTCAAGCATCCCTTGGGTGACAAGGGCATCCACACATGGGGGTGGTCTAATACCAGTTCAGTGTTAGAACCTAAGTAAGAGAAGAAGGACATCCATGTGGAGAAGCAGCCAAGCACAATGTGGCAGAACCAAAGTAAGGTGAGGTGGGTGTCCTTGCAGGAGGACTGGGGTGACTGACTGAGCATGGAGATTCAGAGCCCAAGTATGGGGAGGGGCGGATCTATGCAGGGGTTGGTAGTGGGTACTGGTAAAGATTAGCCAACAAAGGCTTAACCTGAAACAGGGTATTAGAGCTCAAAGAGGATGAGGGCATATATTCGGGGGGCAGCCCCATGTGTAGCATCAGAGCCCAGGCAGACAGCAGGGTTATCCTCAAAAAGGGGCAGTCTGATGTGGAATGACAAAGTCTGAGGTGGGTAAAGAGGACATCCACACAAGGGAACAGACCAACAGGCAGAGTCAGAGCCAGAAAAAGTGTAAGGAGGACATGACCACAAAGCAGTGGCCTGGTGTGGGATATGACAGCATAAAGTGAGAGGATGATCTAACACGAAGAGTCAGAACCAGAAAGGTATAAGGAGGGCATTCAGGCAGCGTGTATCCTGAACTGGTGTGCTGCAACACAAGCAGGGAGAAGAGGGCATCCACCGGGGGTGATGGACTGAAACAGGAGTCAGAGTTTCAGTAAAATAAAGATGACTTATGTGCAGCAGAGGGAGTAGCAGCACAGATGAAAAGATCAGTTACATACAGGATTACCAAACAAACCAAAAACAGGAGGGGGAGAATATATTAAAGCTAACAGGAAGCAAATCTCTCAAAGTCATCCAAGAGAGTTACAATTATAAATGTTTTCTTCAAGCTCTCATGAACATTCACCAAGATCAACTATATACTACATCATAAAACAAGGCTCAAAAACATTTTACAAGTTATTCTCTATTCATAATAGAACTAAACTAGAAATAAGTGACAGAAAGATGAGAAAAATCTCCATACGATTGGAAATTACATGGCATGACTTAAAAAACTGACGGATCAAAGAAGTCTCAAGGTAAATTTTAAAAAATGCATAGAATTGAACGAAAATAAAATCAAAGAAGAATGAAATAAAAATGAAAACAGAATGAATTAAAATAGCTAGGGTACAGTAAAAGTAGTGCTGAGAAGAAGGTGTATAGCATTAAATGCTTACACTGAAAAAGAATGATCTCTAAGTTCCTACTACAAGACATAAAAAAAAAGAGGAAAATAAGTCCAAAGCAATGAAAAGGAAGAAATAATAGAGGTAAGAGTAAAAAAAAAAAAAAAAAAAAAAAAATCAATGAAAAAGAGAACAAAAATTGAGAAAAATCACAAAATAAAAAGCTAGTTCTTTGAAGAAAAAGTCAATAAACTAAACCTAGCAAAACAAACGTAAAAAAATTAAACAAATCACTAATGTCAGAAATGAAAGTGCAGATCCTGAAGTCATTAACTTAAAAACTAGCTTAAAAAAAAAAGAAACAATTGTTGAAAACCACAAGCTCCCAAAGTTCAACCAAGATGAAATAGACAGCTTGAATAATCTTAAAGCCATTAAAGAAATTGAATTTTTTAACTAAAAAGTTATATTAAATCTCCAAGCCTAGATGGTTTCACTGAATATTTAAATAAGAATTAGCAACATTTTTCCACAGTTTATTCCAGAAAATAGAAGAGGGTACACTTCCTAACTCATTTTGAGACTAGTATTACTATAATACCAAAAACAGACCAAGACAGTACCAAAAAAAACAAAACAAACAAACAAAAAAAACACTACAGACCACTTTGACATAAAAATTACCAACAAAATAATAGAAAATCAAATCCTGCAACACATAAAAACAATTATAACAAGTGAGGCACTACAGGTATGCAAGGCTGATTCAACTTTCAAAAATCAATCAATGTAATCTACCATATCAATAGGCTAAAGAAGAAAACTTGTGATCATATCAATTGACAGAGAAAATGCATTTAACAAAATTCAGCTTGCAATCATAATAAAAATCTTATAAAACTAGGAATAATGGTGATAAGTTGAATGCCTTCCACCTAAAATCAAGAACATAACAAGGATGTCCTCTCTCATTATTCTTACTCACAGAGCACTGGAAATCCTACTTAGGACCAGAAGTTTAGAAAAAGAAATAAAAGAGATACCCATTGGAAAGGAAGTCGAAAAACTGTCCCTATTTGCAAATGACATGATAGTCTACATAAAAGAATCGCAAAGAATAAACAGCAAAACTCCTAGAATTAATAAGTGAGTTCAGCAAGGTTGTAGGAGTCAAGATCAACAGACAAAATTCAGTCATATTTCTATACACTGTCAACAAAATGTGAACAGCAGAATTAAAAATATAATACCTTTTACAATTGCTCCAAAGAAAATTAAATATTTAGATATAAGAAAATATGTACAGTATCTGTATCCTGAAAATTACGAAAAGCTATTGTAAGAAATCAAAGACCTAAATAATTGGAGCAACATACCATGTTCATAGATGAGAAGACCCAACAAAGCAAAGGCAGCAATACTTCCCAAATTTGATCTATAGTTTAATGTAACACCTATTAATGTAACAGCAGAATTTTTTGTAGACATTAATAAGCTTATTCCAAAATTATTATGGAAAGGCACAGGATGAGAAGAGCTAAAATAATTTTGAAAAAGAAGAATAATATAGGAAAAGTCATTCTACTCAGTATTAAGGCTTACTATATAGCTATAGTAATCAAAGCAGTTGGCAGAGAAATAGACACATAGGCCAGTGGAACAGAAAAAAGAACCCAGACAAAGACCCATATGAATATGCCAATTTCTGACAAAAGTGCAAAAAAGATTTCAACAAATGGTGCTGGAGTAACTGCACATCAATCGGAAAAAAAATAAAGAACCTCAACCTCACATGTTATTCAAAAGTTAACTCGAAATGGTCATGGGCTTAAAAAGGAAAAAAAACTGGACCTGGTTAAATTAAAAACTTTTATTCTAGAAAAAATCCAGTCAAGGGGGATGAAAGGCAAGCTATAGACTAGATAAAAGTATTCGCAAAGTACATATCCAATAAAGGATTTTTATCTAGAACATATAGAGAACTCTCAAACTTCAAAAGTTACAACAACAAAAAAAATTCCAATAAGAAATGGGGCAAAGGAATGAATAGACGTTTCACTGAAGAAGATACAGAAGGAAATAATAAGCACATGAAACAATGTCCAACATCACTGCCCATTAGAGAAATGCAAATTAAAATCGAGATGGGATATCCCTAAGCACCTACCAGAATGACTAGATTGGAAATTAATTATAACAAATGTTAGCAAGAATGCAAGAAGACTCTTGCATTGCTGTTGGGAATGTAAAATGGTGTAACAATTCTGGAAAATAGTTCAGTAGTTTCTTATGAAACTAAACATTAGTTACAGTATCCCAAAGAAATTAAAATGTGATGTTCACACAAAAACCTACATATGAATGTTCATAGCAGCTTCATTTATAACACTGGAGACAACATAAATGTCCTTCAACAGGTGAATGATCAAACAAACTGCGGTACATCTGTATCATGGAATATCGGTCAGCAGTAAAAAGGAACAAATTATTGATACATGCAACAACATGAATGGACCTAAAGAGAATTACACTGAGTTAGAAAAAAAAGTCAGCCACAAAATGTTACATACTGTATGATTCCACTTACATAGCTTTCTTGAAATGACAAAATCATAGAGACAGCCGATTAGTGGTTCCTAGAGATTAGAGAAGGCAGATAGGAAAGAAAATATCTGTGTCTACAAAAAGGTAACATAAGTAATCCTTGTAAAAAAAAAAAAAAAAAAAAAAACTTTCGTATCTTGACTATGGCAATGGTACACAAATCTACACATGAAAAAACTGCACTGAATTAAAGACATACACAAATAAATACATGTAAAATTGTACACAATTGATGAATCAATGTCAATTTCCTGTGATATTGTACTGTAATCAAAGCATTACCATTGGTAAAAGGTACCTGGGCTTTCTCTATGTTATTTCTAACAACTGCACGTGAATCTACAATTATCTCAAAATAAAAAGTTGTTTCTTTTCTAATGTAACATCTTATTATTTCATTTTTGTCTTTGTGAGTCCTGGGTTAGAATAAAATAAATGGGACTGGGCACAGTGACTCATGCCTGTAATCCCAGCACTTTTTGAGGGCCAAGGTTGGTAGATGGCATAAGCCCAGGAGTTCAAGACCAGCGTGGGCAACATGATGAAACCCCATATGCACAAAAGAATAAAAAAATTAGTTGAGCGTGATGGTGCATGCCTGTAGTCTCAGTTACTTGGGAAGCTAAGATGGGAGGACTCCTTGGCCCAGGAGGTTGAGGCTGCATTAGGCCATAATCATATCACTACTTCAGCCTGGGCAACAGAGCGAGATCCTGTCTAAACAGAAAAAAAGAAGAAAATAAATGTCCATGAGTTTGATACTGATAAAAATAAATAACAAAATAAATACTGTAACAAATAAATAGGGAGAGCTCATCCTTAAATATGAATTCCAATTAATAAATGCAGAACAAATAAAGGAAATACAAAGTAACCATTAGAACATCACTGTAATAGTTGCAGGCAAGTTTCTTGGATGGATGTTTATAGTGGTGGGTAAAAGTTTCAGAACAAACAGTATATTTGAATAGTCTCAATGGATCTCCCCCAGGATATTAATTAATTACATAGAGAAAAATAATAACTTTTCGGGGGAGAAACCTAGCACAGTATACACTGGCCAAGTGACAAAAGTTAAAACCACCAGTGATAAGACATATCAACACATCAACTTCATGTACCCCCTGATATAATGTATTGGAAAACAATATAATCATGAGAAAAAACCAAATCGAAGGAATTACTACAAAACATCTTACTAGTACTCTTCAAAAGTGTCAAGACTTGGAAGGCAAGAAAAAAACTAAGGAATTGCCACAAACAGGAGGAGACTAAAGAAACATGAAAACTGAATGCAAAACAGGATACTAGAAAAGAACATAGTCGTTTTTTAAAAAAAAAAAAAAACACTAGTAAAATCAGAATAAACCCTGTAGCAATTAATGCTACTGTACCAAGGTTAATTTTTTATAATTTCACCATGATTATTCAGGATGTTAACATTAGAGAAAGCTAGGGGAAGGGAAGAGAACCCTCTGTACTATATTTTTTAAAAACAGCTTTATTGAGATATTTTTTCCATATCATAAAGTTCACCCATTTAGAATATCCAATTAAATGGCTTTTAGTAGATTTTATGGAGTTCTGTAATCATCACCATAATCTAATTTTAAACATTTTCATTCTGCCAAAAAGTTTTGTACACATTAGGAGTTCATTTCCTATTCTCCCACCCTGTGATATTTTTACTTTTCTATAAGCTTAAAATTATTTTAAAATATTACAAAGAGCAGTGATATTATGCTGAGTTAGAATTTAAATATACATATAAACGCACAGAACTGTAACATGTAACATAATTTATACCAAGAAAGGAAAATGTAGCTCATGTGTTCTAAAGTTCTTGCACTGTTTAGAAAAGCTAAAAGCGCCAATTAATATTCAACGACTGTGATTAGTCAAGAATGCATACTACAAATCTCCAGGGTAACCAGAGGTTCATTTAACAACAATGAAAAAAAAAGCAAACTATAATTGTATAAAACTAATAAATATAGAGTCAAACACACAAGGCAAAATTGATAAAACTAAGAGAAATAAGTATCAAATCACAGTGGGAAACTTTAAAACATCTTTCTCAGAAATTCATAAGTTAAAAAAATCACTAAGTCAATAGAAGATTTGAACATAATCAAGACGACTTAATGAATATAAAAAGAACGACGCCCACAACAAGCAAAAACATGTATTGTTTTAAACATATATGAACATATTCAAAATACGACCACATGGTAGGCTAGTAAAGCAAGTTCCAAGATTTTTTTCAAACTAGTAAAATCATGCAAAATACATTCTTTTCACAATTCAATTCAGATAGCTATCAAATATACACAGAAGATCCCCAATTTGTTTACAAATTAAGAAGTAAGCATTTAAATAAAACATGTCAAAAATTAAAGAAAATTTTAAATGGTAAAATATTAGTAAAATATACATATCAAATATGTATATTTGTAAAATATAATATTAGTAAAATATTACATATCAAAATATGTGGAATAAGAAAACATTTAGAGGGAAATACAGTTTTATAAGCATACATTAAAAAAGAAAAAAGGAAATGAAAATCAATGAGTTACATATCTATTATAAAAAGTTAGGGATAGAAGAATAAATTCAACTCCTGTAAAAAAAAAAAAAAAATGGACAGTAAAGATAGAAGAATAAATTTCACTCCTGTAAAAAAAAAAAAAAAAAAACAAGAATAATAAAGAGCAGAATTTTTCAAAGCAAAAAATATAAGAAGGCAGAGTGCAGTGGCTCACACCTATAATCCCAACACTGTGGGAGGCTATGGCAGGAGGAGAGCTTGAGCCCAGGGTTTCAAGACTAGCCTGGGCAACACAGCAAGGCGCTGTCCCCAAAGAGAGAAAGAGAAAGAGAGTGAGAGAGTGAGAGAGAGGGAGAAAGGGAGAGAGGGAGAAAGGGAGAGAGGGAGGGAGGGAGAGATGGAGGAAAAGAAGGGAGGGAGGCAGAGAGTGAGGGAGGGAATTAATCATTTTTTTAAAGGCACATCATTTAGATATAGACATTAAAAAATAATCAACTCTGAACAACTTCATGCCAATATATATGCAAATTGAAATAAATTAATCCAACAATAAGATTGAGAACAGAAAAAAGAACTCAACAAACATAAATTTATTAAAATAAGAAAACAAAACAAGGTCATCAGAACTCTTCAGGTGATGAAAGAAAATTAAAAAATAAAAGAGACATAATGAAACAAGAATAGAGAGGAAACTGCACTTGTTAAAATGAACAATGAAGGTGGGGAAAAGGAGTATAAAGATACACACAGATATTAAGATATAATTAAAATAGTTCACTACTGGCATGCAAATGGATACAATTATAAACATACAAAAGATTCAATTGCTTATGGAACATATTATAAAAACATAGATTTAATTGCTCATGAAGTTGTATGTACAAAGAAAGACTGCCTCTGAATCCAAGGGGAAAAAATGAAAAATTTAATAAGTGGTACTAGAATTCTTGGAAAGTTATATAAAAAAATTAAATCCATTCACTAGGAAAAGTTACAAATGAATCAGAGATTTAAGTGTAAAAAAAGACAACCATAAAATACTTAATAAAAGTATTAAGAGAAAACATGCGTTAATCAAGCATACTAGGTCATGCTGGTATCACATGCTGATGATGCATCATGTGTGATAGAAAGGGCACTTCACCTCTGTGGAATTATTCCCAAAAACCCAGTCTAGTCCTAGAAGATATCAAATCCCAAATTAAAGAGCAGTCTACAAAAAAACTGACCAGTATTTTTCAAAAGTGTCAAGGTCATGAAAAATAAGGAAAGCTATATATAATGGGGAAGATTAAGAAGATATGACAACTAAATGCAATGTGGCATACTGAATTGGATCCTGGAATGGAAATAAGTTAAGGGTTAAAAACCAGGAAAACCCAAACAAAGTTGACAGGCTAATTAACAGTACTATACCAGTGTTAACCTCTTAGTTTTAATAAATATACTATAGCTATATGAGCTGTAGATACTAGGGAAAGCTGAATGAAAGCTAAATGGGAACTCTCTGAACTATCTGTTACTCATCTGTAAGTCTAAAATTATTTCAAGATAAAATGCTTAAAGAAAAAAATAAAGTATACCATGCAAATGCTATTTTTTAAAAAAAGCTGCCATGGATATATTAATATCAGAAAAAGCAGACTACAGGACCACTAATATTAGCAGGGATAAAGGGGGGCATATGATGATAAAATAGTCTATCAGGAAAATACAGTAATTGTAAAGGTGCATTAATCTATTATTACAAGTTGAATATAATTGAAGCAAAACTGACAAAAATGAAAGGAGAAAGAGACAAATCTACAAGTATAGCTGGAGATAACGGCATTCCTTTTTTGGTAATATGAATACCATATATAAAGAGAAAGAAAATCACTATAAATAATGAAAACTTGAATAAAACTATCACTCAACTTGACCTAATTGGCAACCATAGACCACTATAAACTATGATAGAACAAACATTATTTTCAAAAGCACATGAAACATTTTTCAAAATTGGTCACAGCCTAGCACTATAAAACAAGTTTCAATAAATATAGAAAGGCCAAAATCATATAAAGAATAGTCTCTGACCATAAAATAATTAAATTAGAAATGAATTTTTAAAAAATTTTTCTGGAAAATCCCAAAGTATTTAAAACCACCACCATGGAAGGGTAACATCGCAAAACATAGCAGAGTAGGGAGCTCCAAAAATTTCTCTCTCCACTGAAGTGACTGTTAAGCTGGCGAAAACTAACCAAATCAACTTTTTCAGAACTCTGAAAGCTAATCAAAACTCATAGTAACCATGGGAACTTTTAATGAGGAAAGAGGCTGGGAAATTTTGGTAAAAGTATGGTATGGTGTTTTCACTTGTCCACCTACCATTCATCCCCCATTCCCCAGATCAATGGTGGCCACCAGGATGATGGCTCAATCTTGGTGAGGATTGCTGGTACTAATGGGACAATATGGACCTTGTTATCAAATATTTGTGGTTATTTATTTTGACCTGACAGATAGGAAGAGATGCTTGCTTTTGTGTCAGCTCCTTCAGGCTAGAGCAGATTTCCAAGCACTGTCTGTCAAAATCATTTAAAGACATATACTACTCACACATACCTGGCAAAAGAGAGAGCAGGTGGGGCAAGTAGATGGACCAAAAAGCTTAGGAAAGAGAAGAATGAAAAAGAACATATTTGGTAAAATAAGGACTTCGAGTGACTTCCACATATACCAGGGAATCCAGAGTGTAATGCACATGCTGACAGCCATAGGCATGCTCAGAAAAAACCTTAGAAAAGGTACACACCTCTGGCTGATCTGTAGGCTCAGTGCAAGCAGTAGCTAGAGGCTAAGGCAGAGTTGTAGACTGACTGGCTGACTGTTGAAGGAATACACCTGATTAGAGCCAATCTAAAATGATTGGGAGAGTATGTTTTTCTCTTTTTGGCTTCAGTGGTTCAAGGTCAAGTCACTGGCTGACATTGAAATAACAAAACAAAGACCTCAGAGACTTTACATGACAAGGAAGTCTTTGTAAAAATAGTCTGGAAAAGTCACTAAGCAAACAGGAAACAGCAGACCTCAATAAGCAACAAGTGCAAACTCTGGGAAGGTGAAGGAAATCTAGATTTCCACAATTACCGTATTATAACATTCAAGATGCTAGTTGTCAATAACAACTACAAGGCATAAAAAGAAATAAGAATGTTTTATCCATTAATAGGAGAACAAGAAGTTAATAGAAAGCTACATTGAGATAGCTTAATATTGGATTTGTTAGGCAAAGACTGGAAATCAACTATCCTGAATATACCCAAAGAACTAAAAGAACTATGATCAAGAAACTAAGGAAAACCAGGAAAACAACACCTGAACAAATAGAGAATATCAGTAAAGAGAACAAAATTATAAAAAGGAACCACCTAGAAATTCACGAGCTGAAAAGTGTAATACTCAAAATTTTAAAATGACTAGAGGAGTTCAACAGCAGATGTGAGAAAGCACAAGAAACAGTCAGCAAACTTGAAGATAGGACAATTGAAATTATTCAATCTAAGCAGCAGAAAGAAAAAGTGAAGAGAGTTTAATGGACCTGTGGAATGACATGGAGGGTATCAATATGCATATAATGGAAGTCACAAAGGAAGAAGAAAGAAACAGGCAAAAAGGCATACCTGAAGAAATAATGTCCAAAAAACTTCCCAAATTAGATAAAAGACATGACTACATATCCAAAAATGTCAACAAACTCCAAGGAGGATAAACAAAGAAATCCGCACCAAAGCATATTACAATAAAACTGTCTAGAATCAGACAAGAGAAAATCTTAAAAACAACAAGAGGGAAATGATTCATCATACACAAGGAATCTTCAGTAAGACAGTCAATTCCTAATGAGAAACGATGAAGGACAGAAGGTGACAGAATGATATATTTTAAATCCTGAAAGAAAAGAAAAAAACCTGTTAACCAAGAATCCAATATCTGGAAAAACTATCCTTCAAAAATGAAAGGAGAGCTGGGACAACTGGATATCTTCATGCAAAAGAAAGACAGTGGATGCCTCCCCATCACATCATATATAAAAATTAACTCAAAATGAATTAACTACTTAAATATAACAGTTAAAACCATAAATCTCTCAGAAGAAAACACAGGGATGTAAATCTTCATGACCTTAGATTTAGCAACAGATTCTTACATCTGACACTAGAAACACAAGCAACAAAATAAAAAATTAAGAATTTAGACTTAAGCAAAATTTAAAACTTTTGTACTTCAAAGGACACCACCAAGAAACGGAAAAGAAAACTCAAAAGAATTGGCAGAAAATATCTGTAAGTCATATAATCTGATAAAAGTCTAGTAACCAAACATATAAAGAAATCTTACAACTCAACAACAACAAACAATCCAATTTAAAAATGGAGAAAGGACTTGGACAGATATTTCTTCAAGGGAGATACACAAATAGATAACGAGCACATGAAAAGATTCTCAACATAAACAGTCATTAAAGAAATACAAATCAAAACTACTGTATCATTTAAATCTATCATTTAATATAATAAATGGAAAATAACAAGTGTTGGCAAGCATATGAAGAGACCAGAATCCTTGTACATTGATGGTAGGAATATTAAAACACTCTGCAGCTGCGGAAAACATTTTCACAGCTCTTCACAAACTTCAACATAGAATTACCATGCAATCCAGCAATCCCATTCCTAGGTATATACCCACAGGAATTTGAAAATGTACTCAAAACACATCCTTGTACATAAATATTCATAGCTGCACTATACACAATAGTCAAAAAGTGAAAACAAGCAAAAAAGGCTATCAACAGATGAATAAATCAATAAATTGTGGTAAAACTTTACAATAGAATCTGATTTAGCATAAAAAGAAATGAAGTACTGCTGCATATTACAACACAGATTCACCTTGTGAAAGAAGCTAGACACAAAAGATCACATTACCTAATTACATTTATATAAAATATCAAGAATAGGTAATAAATAGAAACAGTAAACTAGTGGTTGCCAGGGGCTGAAGGGAGGAGATACAAATATAGTAACTGTTAAATTAGTTTGAAGATTTTTTTGGAGTGATGAAAATGTTTTCAAACTAGATAAAGATTATAGTTGCACAACACTGTGTATATACTAAATGCCACTGCCTTGTGTACTTAAAATGGATGATTTAACATTACGTGAACTTAACTCTCAAAATTAAAAAAAGGGGGGGGGATGGGAAAATTAAGATATTCCCAATGGAACAAAAGCTGAGTGGGTTCATCACCAGTAGACCCGTCCTACAAGAAATGCTAACAGGGGTCCTTCAGGCTAAAATGAACAAATATTAAACAATAACTCACAGCCATTCAAAAAAATAAAGAAAACTGGTAAAGGTAACTAGATAAGTAAATACAAAAGTCAGTAGTATTATATTTTTGATATGGAACTTCTCTTATTTTGAATATGATTCAAAAGACAACTTAAACAATAATCATCAATCCAAGTTAATGAGCACCATATTAATTCGTTAGGGCTGCCATACAAAGTGTGACCACAGACTGAGTAGCTTAAACACCTGAAACTTATTTCCTCACATTTCTGGAGGCTAGAAGTCCAAGATCAAGGTGTCAGCAGGATTAGTTTCTTCTGAAGTCTCTCCCAGATGGCTGACAGATGGCTGCCTTCTTGCTGTGTCCTCACATAGTCTTTCTACTGCATACATGCATGTCTGTGTTCTAATCTACTCTTCTTACACAGGTAACAGTTATGTTGGATTAAGGCTCACCCATATTATCTCACATCACCTTAATAACCACTTTGAAGGACCTGTCTCCAAACACAATTACCTTCTGAAATATTGAGGATGAACACTTCAACATATGAATTTAGGGAGGACACAATTCAGCCCATAAAAAGCACACAGTGGGCTGGGCACGGTGGCTAACGCCTGTAATCCCAGTACTTTGGGAGGCTGAGGTGGGTGGATCACCTGAGGTCAGGAGTTCAAGACCAGCCTGGCTAACCTGGTGAAACCCCGTCTCTATTAAAAATACAAAAAAATTAGCTGGGCTTGGTGGCAGGCGCCTGTAACAGCTACTCGGGAGGCTGAGGCAGGAGAATCACTTGAACCCAGGAGGCAGAGGTTGCAGTGAGCTGGGATTGTGCCACTGCCCTCCAGCCTGGGTGACAGAGCAAGGCTTTGTCTCCAAAAAAAAAAAAAAAAAAAAAAAAAAAAAAAAAAAGCACACAGTGTATAAAAATGTAACTAATGACAATAACAACATGGGATAGAAGATGTAGCTGTGTAAAGGCAGAGTTTTTAATGTGCCATTGAAGCTAAATTGGTAAAAATTCAAATTAGAGTGTCACAAATTTACTGTGTTAACTATAATCCCCAGGTTATCACTAATAAAATAACTTAAAAAATATATAGAAAAAGAAATGAAGAGGGAATCAAAATGACATATTAGAAAAAAATCAAACAAATGACAGCACTATTGGGATAACTGAGGAACAAATAAAGAAATGTCTTTTCATACACATATGCAAAATAGTAATTCCTTCTAAGTAATTACTTTAAATGTAAATGTTCTATACTCAACAAATAAAAGGTGGAAATAAATCTTTAAAAATCATAATCTAACTACAGGATCTTTAAAAATCATAATCTAACTACAGGTTTGTATTCCCCAGAAGACAACCACTTTAAATTGAAAGACATAAAGGTTGAAAGTTAAAAGATGAAAAAATTTATTCCATACAACGAACATGCAAATATTAACCAAAAGACAGTTTATTTTGCTGTATTAATATCAAACAAATAGCCTTTAAAACAAAGAATGCTACAATAGGCAGAGATAGTCAATTCCTCAAGAAGATACAAAAATTATAAAAATATACACCAAACAGCATCTCAAAATATATGAAGAAAATACTAACATAGCTGAAGATAAAATAAACAGTTCTAGAATAATAGAGAATTCAATAACACACTTTCAATAACATATAGAACATCTAGACAGAAGAAGAATAACAAAGTGTGGCAGACTGCCACAGTTACTATTCCGGACCTTCATTACAGCTGCTACTACTGTTACTGTTTGAAACCATCATTACAGCAGTTACTACTGTTACTGTTTGAGACCATCATTATAGCAGTTACTACGGTTACTGCTTGAGACTGTCATTACTAGACTAAACAAAGAGATGAACATAGAAATGATAACAAAAAAACAAAAGAAACTGTTTTAAAGAAGGGTCCAGGGGAAAAAAAGAGCTCCCTGCTTCTAGTGAGCAAAGGCAGCCCCTGAGCTTCCACAGCCCTTCCTATTTATTGGGTAGCAAGAGCAGGGAAGAGGAGGTAACGATTGGTCAGCTGCTTGATTGATCACAGGTTCATGTTATTGCTAACAGGCTTCAGATTTGCCTAATCACAAGAAACACTTGTGCCTCGGTCATGACTGCCCTCAGCATTCCTTCTGGGCGGCAGACACAGTTTGTCAGTTTGCCAATATTCTGCATTTCAAGATACTTTCTAATTTTCCTTGTGATTTCTTCTTTGACCTATTGATTGTTTAAAATAATCATTCTGCATTTATGAGAAGCAGTTTGCTGTTTACTCATATAGCCTCCAGTGGCATACTGAGTTGATCACAACCCTCATTCTTTCGGCCTATAACAAGGACTTGAACAACACTATAACCAACTAGACCTAAAAGACATATACAGAACGCTCGACCAAGTAACAGCTAAATACATACTATTCCCAAGTGCACATGGAACATTCTCCAGGATAAACCATATGTTAGGTCATAAAACAAGTCTCAATATGTTTTAAAAAACTGAAAACATACAAAGTACCTTTTCCACCACAATAGAATAAAATTCTAAATCAATAACAAAAGAAAAAACAAAAAAATGCACAAATATGTGAAAATTAACACACTTTTAAACAGTCAATAGGTCAAAGAAGAAATCATAAGGAAAATTAGAAAGTATCTTGAAATGAATGAAAACAAAAACACAACACACCAAAACTATGGGATGAAGCAAAAGTAGTGCTCAGAGGAAAATTTATGGCTATAAATTCCTACCTTAAATTAAAAAAGAGATCTCAAATCAGTAACTTAACTTTACCCCTTAAGGAACTAGAAACCAAAAGCAAACTAAATAAAAAGCTAGCAAAAGGAAGAAAATAAAGATTAGAATAAAGACAGAGAACTAAAAAAAATACAATATATAAAAACAAAACTTGGTTCTTTGAAAATATCAACAAAACAGACAAATTTTTAGCTAGGCTTATGAAGAAAATAAGAGATAATGCAAATAAAATTAGAAATAAAAGTGGAAGACATTATTACCAACTTTACAGAAATTAAAAAGTATTGTAAGAGAATACTATGAACAAGTGTATGTCAACAAATTAGATAACCTAGATAACATGGACAAATTTCTAAAAAAAATAAATAAATAACCAAAACTGAGTCAAGAACAAACAGAATATCTGAATGGACCTATACCAAGTAAAATGATTGACTCAGTAATCAAAACCTTCCCAAAAAAGACAATCCAGGGACCAGACAGCTTCACTGATTAATTCTACGAAACACTTAAAGAATTAACAGCAATCCATCTCAATCTCTTCCAAAAAAACATAAGGTGAGGAAATACTTTCTAATTCATGTTATGAGGCCAGCATTACCTGATGCCAAAGCCAGATAAAGACGTTATGAGAAAAGAAAACTACAGACAATATCCTTTATGAACACAGATTCAAAAATCCCCAACAAAATGCCAGGAAACCAAATCCAAAAGCGTATTAAATGATTTTATAACATAACCAATTGGTGTTTATCTCAGGAATACAAGGATGATTCAACACAAGAAAATTAATCAATGTAATACAGCATATCAGCAGGAAAAAAAAAACAAAAAACAAAAACATGACCACATCAATTGATGCAGAAAAGCTTTTGACAAAATCTAAAACCCTTTCATGACAAAAAACACTCAAACTAAGAAAAGCATGAAAGCTTCTTAACATGGTAAAGGGCACTTATGAAAAACCCACAGCTAACATGTTATTCCACTGATGAAAAACTGAGAGCTTTCCCACTTAGATCAGGAAAAAGATGCCTGCTTCTGCCACTCCACTCATCCATGTACTAGAAATTCTAGGCAGAGCACTAAGGTAAGAAAGAGAAATAATGAATGCTGGTGCAGCCCAACTCAGTCCTGCCTGGGACATGATTCATCCTTTGGCCAGCACATCCACAGTGTATAGGCGTTAGTCATGTAGTATCCCTCTCGGTTATCAGATTGAGGTAGGACGGTGCTTGTGGTTAAGTAACTCTTATTTTAGTAAATAATGGCTCCACAGCACAAGAATAGTGATGCTGGCATATTGTTCTTATTGATCTATTTAATTATTAGTTATTGTTGTTAATCCCCTATTGTGCCTAACTCATAAATTAAACTTTATTATAGGTATGTAAGTATAGGAAAAAATATATATAGGACTTGGCACTATCAGCAGTTTCAGGCATCCACTGAAGGTCTTGGAACATATTCCCCGATAAGGGGAGACTACTGTATTTAGAAAAGCCTACAGAATCCTCAATAAATAAATAAGTAAGACTATTACTACTAATAAACAAATTCAGTAAAGTTTCAGAGTATAAGATCAACACACAATAGCCATTTGTGTTCCTCTACATCAGCAATGAACAATCTGAAAGGATATGAAGAAAACCATCTCATTTACAAAAGCATCAAAATGAATAAAATACTTACAAATAAATTTAACCAAAAAGATAAAAAACTTATACACTGAAAACTATAAACACTGCTAAAAGAAATTACACAAGACCTAAATATCGAAGACATTCCATGTTCACAGACAGGAAGACTGAATATTGTTAAGGTGACATTGACAGGTTTAACACAATCCTATCAAAATGCCAACTGCCTTTTTGGCAGAAATGGAAAAGCTGATTTTAAAATTCATATGACAATGTAAGGGATTCCGAATAGCCAAAACAATCTTGAAAAGGACAAAGTTGGAGGTTTTGTACTTCTTGATTTCAGTGCTTACTACAAAGCTATACTAATTAAAACAGTCCATTAATGGCATAAGGACAGATATGCAGATCAACGTAATAGATCTGAGAGTCCAGAAATAAACTTGTACACCTCTAGTTAGTTAATTTTTGACAAGAATGTCAAGACCATTAAATGGGAAAAGAATAGTCTCTTAAATAAATGGTGATGACTTTGGGAGGCCGAGACGGGCGGATCACAAGGTCAGGAGATCGAGACCATCCTGGCTAACACGGTGAAACCCTGTCTCTACTAAAAAATACAAAAAACTAGCCGGGCGAGGTGGTGGGCGCCTGTAGTCCCAGCTGCTCGGGAGGCTGAGGCAGGAGAATGGCGTAAACCCGGGAGGCGGAGCTTGCAGTGAGCTGAGATCCGGCCACTGCACTCCAGCCTGGGTGACAAAGCGAGACTCCGTCTCAAAAAAAATAAAAATAAAAATAAAATAAATGGTGATGAAACAAATGAATTTCTACATGTAATAGAATAAAGTTGGAACACTATGTCTCACCATATACAAAAATGAACTCAAAATGGACCGAAGTTCTACATATGGGATCTAAAACCATGAAATTCTTAGAACAAAACATGAAGGTAAATCTTCATGACCTTTGATTTAGCAGTAGTTTCTTATACATGATACCAAAAGCAATTATCAACAAAATAAAAGTTAGAGAATTTAGATTTCTCTAACTTTTCTTTTGTACTTCAAAGAACACCACTGAGAAAATGAAAAGACAACCCACAGAATGGGAGAAATATCTGTAAATCATACATCTGATAATGATCTATCATCCAGAATATCTAAAAAACCAGTTACAATAAAAAAAAAGAAAAACACCCCAATTTTTTTTAAGTGGGCAAAAGATTTGAATAGACACTTATTCAAAAAGGATATATACAAATGGCCAAAAAGCACATGAAAAGATTTTTTAGCATCATTAGCCACCTCGAAAATGTAAATCAAAACCACACAATACCACTGCATATCTACTAGGATGGCCATAATCCAAAAAATGGTGGCAAGAATGTGGAGAAACTAGAATCCTCACACATTGATAGGAATGTAAGATGGTTTGGCTGTTGTAAAAATACTTTGGCATTTCCTCGAAAAGTTCAACATGGAATTACCATAAGACTCAACAATTCCGCTCCTGGGTATATACAAAACAACAGAAACACATTCTCAAACAAAACTTGTATTCAAATATTCATGTAGTTTAAATAGCCAAAAGGTGGAAACAACCCAAATGACCATCAAAGTATAAATGGATAAACAAAATGTGGCATATCCACACAAGGTTACTCAGTCAACCTTGAAATTATGTTAATAGAAAGAAGCTGGACATATTAGGCCCCATATTCTATAATTCCAGTTAGAGAGAATAACCAGAGTCAGCAAATCCTTAGAGACAGAAAACAGATTAGAAGCTGCCAGAGTCACAGGGGAGCAGGAAAATGGGGAGTAACTGGTGAACAGAGTTTCCTTTGGGATTATGGAAAATGTTCTAGAACTAGAAAATGGTGATGGTTGTATAAAACTGTGAGTATACTAAATGTCACTAATGATCAATTTATGTCATGTGTATTTTACCACATTAAAAATACATACATACTATTTTCACTTAAATGATGTGGTAAAATTCATGGCTATACAAAGTAGAACAGTGGTTACTAGCGGCTGGTGAGAGGAGTAATGAGAAGTTTTTTAATGGACATGGAGTTTTACAGCAGATGAAGAAGTTCTGAAGACTGGTTGCACAACAATGTGAATGTACTTACCACTACTGAACTGTACACTAAAACACTGGTTAGAATAGTAAATTTTATGTATATCTCACTGTAATTTTAAAAATTAATTAAAATATAGTAAGACATTTCATGAAAACTACAAATATTTCTGATGATACAAATATATTTAACAAAATAACAGGTAATCAATTCAACAGAGTAAAAATAAAAACAAACAAAACATGACCAAATGAGGCTTAAGCCAGGAACGCAAGGTAAATTAAACATTCAAAAATCAATGTAGTTTACCTCATTAATGGAAAAAAGGAATAAAAAAATCACATGTTCAGCAATAAAAGATTAAAAAAATTGACAAAATTCTACTCCAATTTATGACTAAAGATAAAAACTCTCAATAAAGTAGAAACAAAAATAAATTTTCTCAATTTGATAAAGAACATCTATTTAAAAATCTACAGCTTACATTGTACCTAATAGTGAAAGATTTAGGATCAAGAACAAGAAAAGGCAAAGATGTCCACTCACCACTTTCATTCAACATTGTACTGGAAGTACTACCCAATGCAAAAGGGCGAAAAGAAAAAAAAAAGCATCTATGGATTGGAAAGGAAAAAAGCAAAACTGTTTTTATTTGTAGATGACATCTTTTATGCGCAAAATCCAAAGGATTCTACCAAAAAGTGACTATAATAAGCAAATTTTAAAAGGTTGAAGGATACCAAGTCAATATATGTTAAAAAATCTATTTTTTCAAATGAGCAATCAAAAAATTGAAAATTGAATGTATAATAAAATTTTAAATAACACCATTTACAATAGTATAAAAGCCATAAAAAAAAAAACTTTAGGATACATATAACAAAACCTGTAACCTGAAAATTACATATCACTGCCTAGAAAAGTTAAAGAAAATTTAAATAAATAACTTTGTGTGAATTGGAAGACTCAATAATGTTAGTTTTCTTCAAATTGATCTGTATGTCCAAAACACTTCATCCAAAACTCCAGGAAAAAAATTTCTGTTAGAAATTGACAAGCTGATTCTAAAATTTACAATGAAATGCAAAGGACCTCAAAGAGTCAAAACAATTTTCAAAAATAAGAACAAAGCTAAAGGATTTACTTGATTTTAAGATAATACAAAATTAATCAGGTCAATGCAGTGTTGGCATAAAGATAGACACATACATCAGTGAATGAAACAGAGAGTCCAGAAATAAACCATGCATATATGTTCAATTGAGTTTGACAAGGAGGCTAAGGTAATTCTGTAGGAAGTCTTTTCTAACATAGAAAAAAAAAAACTTTGCAATTTGTGATGGGCAGGATCTCATATACAGAGCACTAAAAACATGGAGGAACACAAAAGGAAAAAATTTATAAACCAAGATCCAAAATTTTATCAAAAGAAAACATTAAGATAATTATACAGGAAGCTGCAGACTGAGAATAAAATGCATATTTGACAACTCATGTATATAACATATAAAGAACTCTAATACCTCAATATTAAAAAGAGAACATGATGGGTGAAAAAAAGGGGAAAAAGATTTGACAGACACTTCACAAAGGAAGAATGACACATTAGTCACATTATTATAATGTGATTATCACACCAATAATCACATTAGTTACCAGGGAAACAGTAATTAATTCTACAAGGAGAAACCACTATACTCATTAGAAGGGCTAAAATTTAAAATGACAATACCAAGAGTTGATAAGTACACAGAATAATGGAACTCACATAAGTTGCTAGTGGAAATGTGAATTGGCACAATCACGTTGGGAAGCGGTTTGGAAGTTTCTTATAAAGTTATAGACACACTTAACATATAATTGAGTATTTACTGAAGAAAAATAATTATGTTCGTGCAAAAACTTGTACATGAATATTTATGGAAGCTTCATTCATAAAAGGCAACAATCTGAAGAACCCAAATGCCCATTAATAGATGAAGAGATAAACAAATTAAAGTATGGGCATGTGATGAAATACTATTCAACAATAAAAAATGAATACTCATACACAACTTGAAAACAACTAAAAACATTATGCTGTAAAATAAGCCAGATACAGAGGTCAAATATTGTATGATTTCACTTATATGAGTTATCTAGATTAGTCAAATTTATAGAGACACACAGAGAAGTTATTACCAGGGGCAAGAGGGAAAGGAGAAGGAGGAGGTATTATTGAATGGGTACAGTTTCAGTTTGTGATGATAAAGTTCTGGAAATGGATGGCAGAGATGGTTGCACAGCACTGTGAATGTACTTAATGCCACTGAACTGTACACTTAAAAACGGTTATGATGGTAAATTTTACGCTAGGTGTATTTTACCACCCCCCATCCAAACCATTAGGTAGAGGGAAAAAAGACAGTAAAAGAGTATATACTGTGTGGCCATTTATGTGGTGTACCAGAACATGTAAAACTAAACTATAATAATGGAAACTATATTAATGGTTGCCTGGGATGGGGGAGAAAGGGAAAACTAACTGGGATGGGGGAGAAAGGGAAAACAGACTGTAAAAGGTCTAGAGGAAACTATTTGGAGTAACATAAATGTTGTATATCATGAAAAGGAAATCTTGTATATCTTACATTTGTCAAAACTCATTGAAATCTACACTTAAAATTGGTTCATGTTATTGCATGCAAATTGCACTTTGACATATTTATAAATAAACAGATTGATAAGCAAGCAAGTATGCTTGATAAAAAAATAAAATGCAACAGAGTAGAAAATAATATAGACTATTCTTTCTAGAAAAAAGGTTATGTCTTGTAATGCAAAGGCGGCAGTGACTAGGGGGAAATATATAGGGAAAGGAGCATTTTTAAGATAAAAGAGACATAAGTATATTTAACTATTTCAAACCAGATTGAAAATTCAGAGGGAAAAGAATATAAAAACTGGAAATGTTTTGTTGCCACTGCTTTATATGAGATTCTGTTCTCTACATTCCCATGTCAATCGAACAGTCTTACAAATAAAAAAACAAAAAAGCAAAGAAAACAATTTCAAAGTATGAGTAGACAAAAGTAGACAAAGTAGACTGAAATATCCAATAGAGGAAACTCAGCAAATTTTAAGAAATCAAGAACACATTATTCCCATATACTTGTATGTTAACAGTAAATATAGTAATAATGGGATTCTTTAGCAGTATAAGCAGATTTTTACTAACACTGACCTTGTATTAACACACTGACCTTCTACAAAGAAATTACAAAAAAAGAAAACCTAGCATATTTTATAGGAAGTAGAGGGTTATTAAATACCAAAATGACATGCTCTAATATTGCAGGTATTCTCCAAGCTTGGCAGCTCAAACAAAATGGGTCAGGAGGACAATAATGGCAACTTAGGACCATTAACAAACAGAGTCAAACAAATAGCAATAACTTTTCAATACCATCAAAATATATTTAATAACTCCTCATCAAAGGACTTATTATGTATTAAATAGCCTCACAAGAACATCATCTTCAAATACTAAGGATAACAATGAAATGTTTTCCCAATAAAAGAACACTGAAGTTAATGAAAACTCTACTTTAGAAAGTAGGCCAGCCAAAGAATTCTAATGAAAGAGATCACTACTTATCTCAGGTAGCATATCAAATTCAGACTAAGGCATGTACTTTGAATTCTCACACCCTATATTCTGGCTTCCAAAACATCATTTTTTTATAGTCATCTTTGATACCCATGATTCTATGATTTAGAGTAAGGTAATTTTTTAACTTCAGTCTTTTTAAAAGCCTCTACAAACTTTACGTCAAGGCTTCAACACGAAATACGTTCAAAATATACCTAATATTGTTATCTTTATTTGCAATTCACTGACAAAAAGTAGTACTATTTTATCAACTTTTAGGTATGGTCTCTCCATAAATTTAACTTTTACAATTTATATTCATCCATTTCTCTACAGATACCTTCATTTATTAAGTACTTTTTAAGACCCCCAAAACTGGGGATGTATATCTGACAAAGAAATTACACGTACAAAGTAGATGTGCCTCATACACATCATTAATAAACTGGAATAGTACTCCCAAAGAGCTGAGAAATATCATTATCAAAATTCAAAATCCATTAATTGAAAAGCATTAGGAGTTAGCAAGGCAACAATAGATAGTCTCGTGAGTGAAATATTTTTTCTTCAGATGCTGACGAAAAATCAAAGGTAACTGCTATGCCTCTGGTTACAACAGTATCAACCTACTTCAACAGTAGTTTCCAAAACTTCCCTTAATAGATAACTGCTACAAATCTTTGCATCAAAAAATTTGGAAAGTTAAGTAAATAAGAAAATGTAAATTGGAAAGTAGTTTGCTTTTGATGCTTGTTTTTTAACCTTTTGGGGGGGATTCTGGCATCACAGAATGTCTTTTTTCTAAAACTCTTTGCTACTATAAGATCAAAGATATTAAGTCATCAAAATATATTTGTAATTTTCTGTTTTCAATAAGAATTGTCTTTTGTATAATAAATCATTTCATGTAAGGTTTTATCTCACCTGGCCAATTCTTTAATTAAGTTTGCAATGCGTCTTTTGTCTTCAAGACATAAATCCTTCAGTGATGCACTCTTTATTTCTCCCCTGCAGGAATTCTTAAAAAAAAAAAAAAAAATTTAGTTACACTTTTTCTAAAGCCAATTTTTAAAGTCTTTTCAAGAAACCTAGGTTCAAGGTGAAATTTCTTAGATATCTTTTATCTGGTTGAACACTACCTGTTTCAATTTAAACCTACTGTGAACTAAAAACAGGCTAAGGAACTGACTGTCCACTAGGACACTTCATGAGATTTACACAGAGAAGCAAACAGAAAGAAACTAAACGCAGATGTCCCCCACTTAAATACTAGGGTACATTAGGGAAACAACTTTCCCTTTGTGAATGTCATAGAAACAAACACTCAACAGAAGATACTGAGAACTGTTATTACGCCATAGTCCCCACGCTGCTTAAGGGTATACTAACATTAGCAGCAGAGGCACCAGTTACTAAGCATTCAAAATATCCTAATGTTCACCCCAAAGAGTACTAAACCAAAGAGTAATAATAGCAATAGCTAACAATTACATCTAGTGCTCACTGCATGCCAGGAATATCGTTAAGTACTTTGTACTTACTATTCCATTTTATTTGCATAACAATGCTATTGAGTATTAATAGTTACTATTCCTATTCTACTTTAAGGGTACATATCCAGGATTATAGCAATTAAACAGCAGAATCAAGACTCAAACACGGGTTCCAGAGTCTATGCTCTTTAATTAAAACGCCATATTATTCTAATCTTTTGTGCTACAAAAAGTTTTCCCCGGTACCTCAGCATCATTAAGAGGAGTCCTTAAAGAGACATAAACTCAGGGAATCACAAAGGAATCGTAGGTAACATGTAAAAGGAAGGAGCTACAATCACAATCCTTGGCATTTGCACAACCACCAAAGTTAAGTTAGTCCAATTACCTCAGGTAGCCGAGAATAACTGAAAACCCCTAAAGTGAATTCTGGAAATAGTAATAGCCGAAGGTGGGAAAGAGAGTAGGAAAAAAAATGGAGAAAAGAAGATAATAATAAAATAAGTTCAGTTTTAGAAATGCTCAATGTAAGATGCCAGCAAGCCATTCATGTGGAAATGTCTAGGCAGGAAGCTGGAAAGGTAGGTCTAGCTTTCAAGCTAGAGAAAATCATAAAGATTTAAAAGTCAGTTGTATGGTATTATGGACAATGTTGAGATTTTTTTATTATTCTTTATACTTTTCTATGTTTTAAATTTTTCATTAATAACTATGTATTTAAAATTAAGAAAACAATATTAGTATTTTAAAAATCATCTACAAGTCCAAGAAAATTGGCATTTATTTTAATTTCAATTTAAGTAATTGGATTTTAATTCAATTTAAAGCAGCATTTGAAAGGACAAGTGGAGAATCAGAAGCATATAACACTGTAGGAGAAAACAAGAAAGAAAAAGTTTCAAGAACAGTGTGGGTTCAACAGTGCTAATGATCAAAAAAGACAGACTGGGGGAAGAAGGCAATGGATTTGGCAATGGAAGAAGTTGCCGATAACCCATGAAAAGGCATTTCATTAGTGATGCGCTGAGTAAAAGAACAAAAGAGAAATCTTTGTACCTGGGCAAAAAAAAATTAGCGGCATTGTGTTTACAACAGCAAAAATCTGAAAACACAAATGTCTATTAACTAGAGAATAGTAAAACCGTGGCTGGCATATTGATACAATGAAATTCTAGAGGTACTAGTAATTATGCTACTAACTTTCCCCCTCAAAACTACCCTTCCATCCTCTGCTTTGAGATGCTAAGGCTAAGACTCTGGAAACACCATTTCTCCTTTGCCACCCGGTGCTTTCTTGAACCCTGCCAACACAAAGAACTAGATGAAGACCAGGAAGAAAGAAGGAAGGATATTTCCTTCCTGTTACTGACAGTGTCACCCCTGAGTTCCTTACCCTGGCAAGTACTGCTGATTCCAGTTCGCAATTTTTTCCAGCCCTTACAGAACCAGCCTTTATCAGGCCTCCTCAGGAATGTCAGTACCAGCCAGGTTAGTGTCCCATCACCAGAGGTCCAAGCTGCAGCTTTAAGGGGCCCCTCCTCTAAGTTTTTAAGTTTCAATAATTCCAACTTATTCTGCCCTCTCATCCAGTTCTAGAGATTGTGGTTGCTTCTTACAGTTACTACTTTCATGATACCTTAATGTTCCCTTTTTGCCTTTTTGGTTCTCTAGCACTATTCAATAATTTTTTCTTTTAAATATTCTAAGTTAAAATAACTGACTAAACCCTGAGACATCAGTGAAAATAAATGAAATATAACTACATACAACATAAAGAAATCTCACATAACATTGGAAGAGCCATAGAGGGGGAAAAAGAAAAAAAAACAAGAAATCTCAAAAACACAATATGAAATAAAAAAGCAAATCACACAATACAAATGGATATGAGCTCATTTATATAAAGTTCCAAATATATATGAAATTAAACACTGTTTCAAAAAAAAATATTTACACTATAGGACAGGGCTTGGTAAACCATGGCTGCAAGCCCAATCTGGCCCACTGCCTGTTTTTGTAAACAAAGGTTTATTAAAACATGGCCATGCTCATTCATTTGCATATTGCTCATGGCTCTTTTAATGCTACTGTGGCAGAGTTGAGTTGTTGAGACAAATATTATGGCCTGCAAGAGCTAAAGTATTTACTATCTGTCCAATTTACAGAAAAAGTCTGCCAACCCCTGATATAGAAAAACAAAAGAATTATAAACATAAAGTTCAGGATAGGAATTACCAAAGAGGAAAACATGATAAGGAAAGGCCACATATCTACAGTCACTTGACTTAGAACAATGGCATCATTGCAATTCAGAGGAGAAAAAGAATCCTCTTCCCAATAGATGGTGTTGGGCTAATACTGACAGTCTATTGACCCAATACTGGCAGTCTATGGGCCCAAGACCAACTATTGGGAAGATGACTTTTTTCTCCTCTAAATTGCAATGACTGTGACCCTTACTTTACACTACACGTGCATATTACTTCCTGATGAATAGTAGGTTTAACTGTGAAAAATAAAGCAAAATGGCCACAAAAGAGAGGAACTTACTGCAGAGTATAATCAGCTAACAGCCTCCAGTTGCCAAACCTTCGGGATCCACTGCAGTGTTCATGCCAATGCCAATGACTGGGAACAGTAGAGACACTAGAACTGAGCTACTTCTGATCCATATGGCATCCTCAAAAGTCAGTACTTGCTCTGGGGTTCCTCACTAGCAAAATGGACACTATCTCAGACTGCACGGCAATCTGAAGTCTGAGGTTCTTCCTAGTCAATCTTCCTTCTTTTCCTCTCCTGTCACAGGTGCTAGACTGTAGTGAAATCTGAAAACTCCCCTTTTCTATTCCTGCTCATTCTACTCTTTATGCTTTATAGGCTTTTCCTTCATTAAATCTCTTCCATTTCTAATTCCATCTTGCGGTCTGCTTCCCAGAAGACTTGAACTGACCTAATTACCACTGTGAAATCCTAATGAATTAAGGATACTGAACATCAATACCAACAAAGACTACAATGCAGAAAAAAATCACAAGATGGCCAGGCGTGGTGGCTCACGCCTGTAATCCCAGCACTTTGGGAGGCCGAGGTGGGTGGATCACAAGGTCAGGAGTTCAAGACCAGCCTGGTCAACATGGTGAAACCCTGTCTCTATTTATACAAAAATCAGCTAGGCATGGTGGTGCATTCCTGTAATCCTGGCTAGTTGGGAAGCTGAGGCATGAGAATTGCTTGAATCAGAACCCGGGAGGCAGAGATTGCAGTGAGCCGAGATCGCACCACTGCACCTAGGCTACAGAGCGAGACTCTGTCAAAAAAAAAAAAAAAAAAAAAAAAAAACTCAAGACATGCTCTTCAGTGAAAAAAAGGAAAAAAAAAAGCACATCACCATTTCTAGTCTTAAGAAAAAGCATACAAAGACACACATACTCCCTATGTAGGACATCCTCTTCTAGCCCAGATGGAGTAACAGGAACCAGATTTACCCTAGTTTCAGAAAACAAAACAAAAACCTGACAAAAGACAGGAAACAATAGTTTTCAGTGGATAGCAGGCAACACAGAATTATGATCACTGGAACTGCAGAGCCAAACAAGGTGAGCCCTACAACTGTCCCAGCTAACTGCTGTGGAGAGTTTTAGGGCTAAGGTAGGTAAACCCAGACAAAGCCCATCAATCTCCCTGAGTTGAAAAGATACAGCTGGGAGTCCAGGAAAGCCAAGGTTTCTAGCGTTTGCTGGGCAAAGTAATGGCAAGGATAGAGCTGTATAGGAGAGCTCCAGGGATCTGCATAATCCCTTCGCGTCAGCTACTGAGCACTGGCCAGCACATGTATGTGAGAAAACTACTCATCCCAGGGAAAAAGTCGAAAATGAACAGTGGAAACAATGTCTGTAGCTAATACAGCATAGGAGAACAGTCTGTTCTCACCAACCAAAGTGGAAAACCTTGTAATTTAAGGGGCATCAGGAAGAGTATTCAAAAGGGTATGCCCTACAATGGGCAAAATTACCCCTATACTAAAAGCTGCTCTGGCACCACCTTTAAAAGCTCAAAACCAAGCTTGGAAAGAATCAAATTACTTCCAAATAACTTATCACTGTCTCAGAACCGAAAAAGGCAAAATGCACACTGTCTTGTGACATCTAATTAAAACCAAGCAAGCAGGCAAAGAAGCAGAAAAATACAGCCTATAATGAGGAGAAAACTTGCTCAATTGAAACCTACCCACAAATGACTTGGATGATAGAACTCATAGTCAAGAATATTGAAACAATTATTATAACTGTGTTCCATATGTTTAAGAACCTAGAAGAAAGCATGTCAAGTGCGACATGGAAGATGTAAATAAAAATAAGAGACTAAAACTGAACTTCTAGAGATAAAACTACATTGTTTCATATGAAAACTACACTGGATGAGATTAGCAGCAGGTTAGACATTGCAGAAGGTTAATGAATTTGAAGACACAGCAACAGCAATACAAACTATCCAAGGATAAAAAAAAAAATTAATGAAAAAAAAGTGAACAGAGGATCAGAGAGCTGAGATGGTAACCTCAAAAGGCCTAGTATTTTGTAACTAAGGTCACTAGAAAGAGAGGGAAGCACAAAAATATCTGGAGAAACAATGGCTGAAACACTTCCCAATTTGATGAAAACTATAAACCCATAGTTCCAAAAAGCTCAACAAACCTCAAACAAAACAGATACTTAAAAAATTACTCCAAGTTAGGTTGGGCATGATGGCTCATGCCTGTAATCCCAGCACTTTGGGAGGCCGAGGCGGGCGGATAACGAGGTCAGGAGTTCAAGACCAGCCTGACCAACATGGTGAAATCCCATCTCTACTAAAAATACAAAAATTCGCCGGGTGTGGTAGTGCGCGCCTATAATCCCAGCTACTCAGGAGGCTGAGGTAGGAGAATCGCTTGAACCTGGGAAGCGGAGGTTGCCGTGAACCAAGATCGTGCCACTGCACTCTAGCCTGGGCAACAGAGCAACACTCTGTCTCAAAAAAAAAAAAAAAAAAAAAAAAAAAAAAAAAATTACTCCAGTGTATACTATAACCAAATTGCTCAAAACCAGTGATAAGAAGAAAATCTTAAAAGCAGCCAAATTTAAACACATACACACACAAAAATAAATAGGAATAAAAATGACAGCCAACTTCTCAAAAACAATACAAGCCAGGCAACAGTGCAACAACATCTTTAAAGCACTAAATGAATAAAACTATCAACTCAGAATTTTATAACCAGTAAAAATATCTTTTGAAAAGAAAAGAGAAATAAAGACTTTTTAGGCATACATGAGCTAAAAAAATTCTTTCCTAGTATACCTGAACCAATGTTAAAGGAAGTCTTTTAGGAAATCTGGATACATGCAAAAGAATGAAATCACGAGATTTCTAATTGTAACTACATGAGTAGATTTAAAAGACTTCTGGTGCATTTGTAAAATTTCTTTAAAAGGCAATGAAAATAAAATGCATCCAAAATGGAATAAAGGCATCCAATAAGAATATGTAAACTATCTCTATTCACAGACAACTTCATCTTACCTAGAGAAAATGGTAAGGAATTCACAAAAGAACTATTGGATTAGAAATAGTTTGATAAAGTTGCAGGATACAAGATCAATTCACAAATCAACTGAATTTATATATACTAGCAATAAACAATCCAACAGTGAAATTCAGAAACAATTGTGTTTCTAATAACATCAAAAAGTATAAAACATTTGCTGACTCTGTAATGCCTATGGAAACAGAGGGACCCAAAATAGCCAAAACGATCTTGAAAAAGAAGAAGTTGGAGGACTTATACTTCCTAATTCCAAAAATAAAAATATAAATCAATGGAACAGAATACGGAGAGTCCAGAAATAAACCCTTGCACTTATGGTCAACAGATATTTGACAAGGGTGCTGAGAAATGCAAAGGGGAAAGGACAGTTTTTTTTTAACAAATGCTGGGACAACTGGATAGCTACATGCAAAGGAATAAAGTTAAGCTACCACCTCACACCATATATAAAAATTAACTCAAAATGGAATGAGAACTTAATACAGGAGTTAAACGTTTAAAACTCTTAGAAAAAAATGTAGGCACAAATATTTGTGACCTTGGATTAGGCAACAATTTCTCAGATATGACACCGAAACAAAGGAGACAAAACACTAGATAAACTGAACTTCATCAAAATCTTAAACTTCTGTGCTTCAAAGAACACCAATAAAAAAGTGAAAAGGCAATGCATAGAAGGAGAAAAAATATTAGCACATAATGTATCTGATAAGGGACTTGTAGATGGAATTTAGAAAGAACTCATAATTTAACAGAGCAAAGACAAGTAACCCAGTTAAAAAAGGATATGACTAGATATTTGTCTGAAGAAGATATACATATGGCCAAGAAGCACATAAAAACATGATCATCATTTAGTCACTAGGGAAATGCAAATCAAAATCACACTGAAATACCACTTCACACCCACTAAGATGGTCATCCTCAAAAAACACGGACATAAATGTTGGCAAGAATGTGAAGAAATCTGAATCCTCATACAGTGCTAGTCAAATGTAATATGGTGTAACCACTTTAAAAAATAGTTTGGAATTTTGTCAAAAGGTTAAACATAAAATTACACGACACAGCAATTCACTTATAGGTATATACAAAAGAGAACTGAAAATATATGTCTACACAAAAACTTGTATATGCATGTTCATGGCAGAATTATTCATAATAGCTAAAAAGTTGAACATGTCCATTGACTGATAAATTGATAAACAAAATGTATATTCAGACATAAAAAGGAGTCAAGTAATGATACAGCATAGATGAACCTTGAAATCATTACACTAAATCAAAGAAGCCAGTCACAAAAGGCAACATATTATGTGATTTCCTTTTATATGCAACATCAATAACAAGCAAATCTATAGAGACTGAAAGCAGATTAGTGTTTGCTAGGGGCTGAAATGACTAGGTAATGAGGAGTGCCTGCTAATTGGTATGGTGGTTCTTCCTAGAGTGATAAAAATGTTTTGAAAATAGACTGTGGTGATGGAGCCACAACTCTGTGAATATAAACACACACAAAATCAAAATAATAAATTGTACACTTAAAAGGGTGAATTTTATATGCAAATTACATCTCAATTTGAAAAAAAAAGGCCAGTTAACTATTTAAAGCAAAAGTAATACATATTTTGGGGTCTCTGCATACAAGTAAAATGTATGACAACAATATCAAAAAAGTCAGGAGCGGAGAAATAAAGTACAATGTTGAAAGGTCCTTAAACTATAGGTGATGTGGGAAAGTATCACTTGATAATAGGCTATGATAAATTAAAGATGTATACTATAATCTCTAAAGAAGCCACTGAAATAATTCAAAGTTATAGCCAATAGGACAAAAATATGAACTTAATCTAAAAGAAGGCTATTGTTCAATGTAAAACAAATCAATCATTATGTGAAAAAACATTTTTAACTTTTTTTGATAAAAACTTGCAAATTCAACTATTCACACCCCAGTGTGAAGTGAGTACACTGGTACAAGTAACATAAAGTAGGCCTTTTGATTCAATCACAGTAAAATCCTGTAGTAATAAAAGACACACTGGAAATATCTTTGAGAACATAATTCACAGACTAAAAAAGGTTTTCTATAAAAGGTCTGATAGCAAATGTTTTTAGCTTGTTGGCATGCAGTCTCTGTAGCAACTCTGCCATTATAACACAAAAGCAGCCATAGACAATTATGTAAAACAATGAGCACAGTTGTATTCCAAAAAAACAGTTATTTATAAAACAGGCAGGAGAAGGATTTGGTCCACAGGTTATAGATTCCAGAACATTCATATACAAGTTTTGTGTAGACATCCTAGTGAGTGTGAAGTGGTACTGAATAACTCTAGTTGCAGACGGTAAACATAACAAAAATTAAAGTAAAATAAACTGGTCAGATAGGACATGTGCCAAAGGAATGCACCGATACTATTAATATGCCCAGTCATTGATTTGTCACTCATCTTTACAAGGGACAAATCAATAATGTGGCATAGCAATAGTAAGAAAGATAAAGATATCATAAAGATTCAAAAGTAATAATCTTTATGATACTGTTTTCCAACTGAGGGAAATAATAAGGGCTAATTTTCTTTAATAATGTATCTTTCTTATGTAAAAGGGTTCATCCATCAAATAAATTCACAAGAATAAAAAGATGCCTAATTAAAAAAGCAATTCTTGTCAGTTCGATTTACTAATGCCACACAGATCAGAAGGTAGTTCTTTTGAGACATATCAAGATAATACATCATCATGGCTAACGCTTAAAGCAAGTCATATGTTTTGGAGCAAAATCCTTGAGTAATCTAGATAATTCAGGCTCAAACCTGGCATCACCAAAGGATCCTGGAATCCCCTGTATCTTTTAAGAATGTTTGTTTATCACCTAGTATACTTCCAAAGGTTCTTCTACCCTTTTTGGTCAGCACTCATAAAGACTGAAGAACAAGGAAAAAAAAGACTAAAAAAATACTAACCTGTTCATCTACTGAATCTCCTGTGCCTTTTAAGGACTCCATAGAGATTGAAGCATCAGTCGCCCTGGAAGTCTTAAGTTTAACATCAGCTTTTGGACTTGTCAGCTTGTGTCTTGATCTGACATTTCCTTCAGTAGAAATGCCTAAGGATTTCCATTAAACAAGATTTCAAAATTATATCTTATTATCTTAAACCATCCCCCATCACCTGCTTCCTTGTAATCCTCTACTTTAAGGGACCTGATGGAAGAAACTCTCTTTATACTTTATAAACTTAATTTTAAAGCTCTTAATATATGAATCATAAAAAGAATATGTTTTAAAGAAATACACTAAAGATTGAATTGAAATTTGTTTTTATTTTTATTTTTTTAAAGAGACAGGGTATCCAGGCTGGACTCGAATTCCTGGGCTCAAGCAATCCTCCCACCTCAGCCTTTGGAGTAGCTGGAACTACAGGATCAAGCAACCATGTCCAGCTTAACTGAAATATTTGCAAAGGGTACTGTTAATGTTCATAAGTCACATTAAAACCAAGAAATTACAATATGCTAAATATACGTTAACTTAGGGGAAATCTATATTTTTCACCCTATATAATGAGGGTGCCTTCAATAGTTGCTTTACTACCATCTAGTTACAACCATTATACTCAAAGTGTCTCTTACATATACCCTGTATCAAGCAGCGGTCATACTTTTCTTTGAAATATTAAATTTGGCTATCATTTGCAAAAGAAAAAATAAGAAAAGAATCTTTTACCCCTTACCACATGAAATGTTCTACAAGTTCGTTAAAAGCTGATTGGGCCAGCCAATCCCAAAGATAAGCCAGTATTTCAAACCTTAATAGGGTTATGCTAAATATTCAAAAAACAAATTTTAGGTTTTGATGTACTGCTCTGCATCCAGTTAGTTATACCTGCAACACTGTTCTAACAGCTTTATTTTCTTCTAACATTTAAGGACCAAAGTAAGTTTCCCAAATTTTAACATAGAAAATCATACCTGGAACGTACACTACTGATTGCTCTTCATCAGAAACTATGCAGGAGAACATGAAGGAAAATACAATAATATTATCCAGCATCCAAATGCCATTTCTGTTCTGTATAACTCTTATAATTCATAGTTTCTTTTGACCTGGGAATTTATAACTAACTTTTAAAAACAAAGTTAGAAAGCAAAGTAATTGAATTAAATGTAACAAAATTAATATTCTCTAAAAGTTCACCTTTATATATTTACAACTACACGTCTTATAAAAATCTTGGAAGGTCTTGTTCCATGAAACTTTTATCCACTCTCAAGTGGGTTACCCTGCAATATATACTCTACTATTAGGTTCCTTTCCTTTCCCTTTCCTTTTGTAAACAAAAAGTTAAGTGCTCCAGTTTGGTCATATTGGGGAACTGACAATTCTGAAGAGTAAATAATTTCAAGATGGTTTTTAGCTTTGAAGAAAAAATGCTGAGGGCAAGTCAATCATGCAAACACAAAGACATTATTTAATCTTCTACGGTGCATTCATAAACTATCCCAAGAAGCCCTACTATTTAAAAAGTAGAAGAAATTTAAGACAGAAAGAACTAGTGTGAGTTTGGAAAGGAGAAATTTAGACAGGCTATGATTATAACACACCATTTTCAACTGTCACCTTGATCCAACTCAACTTTTCCTCTCCCAGAATTATTGCAATAAGCTCCTAACTATTCTCTGTCACTTCTGGGCATGTTCTCTTAATAGCCTATTTTTTCCCACAGTGGTTAGAATGATCATTTTAATACTTATGTCATTTCTAATTTAGATTAAAAGCCAAAGTATTAACAACAGCCTACCATGCTCAAGATCTGATCCCTATAACTTGTTACATCTCTGATCTCACTCCCTACTACTATTCCTCTCACTCATTCCTGGCTTTCTTACAATTGTTAACGAGCTATGCAAGCTCCTACCTTATAGCTTCTGCATGTATGATTTATTCTACCCAGGAAGCTCTTTCCCCAAATATCTTCATGGCTCACTTTAGGACTTAATGTCACATGTCATGTCATGTCACCTTCTGATTGAAGCTTTCACTTCCTAACCATATAGGTACCTGAAATTGCAAAACTCTCTCTTCCCACAACCTACCTACCTCCCCTACTGTCTCTTTCCTGCTTTATTTTTTCTCCACAGCACCAATAATCATTGAACATATATTTTCCTTATCCATGACCTGATCTCATTTCACTAAAATGTAAGCACCAAGAAGGTGATGATTTATGTTTTATTTTGTTCAGTGTTGTACCCTCAAACACAAAAGAATGTCTGGCTCCATCTATGAAAGAATAAAATTAGTATTTATTTAATTTTATGAGGCATTGTCCAACAACCTTCAATGTTATTTTTCTCTGATTCAAAATATGCAAACAAAACTTTTTTTTTTTTTTTGAGACGGAGTCTCGCTGTGTTGCTCAGGCTGGAGTGCAGCGGTGCGATATCAGCTCACTGCAACCTCCACCTCCCAGGTTCAAGCAATTCTCTGCCTCAGCCTCCCAAGCAGCTGGAATTACAGGCATCCGCCACCACGCCCAGCTAATTTTTTTGTAGTTTTAGTAGAGATGGGAGTTTCATCACGTTGGCCAGACTGGTCTTGAACTCCTGACCTCGTGATCCACCTGCCTTGGCCTCCCAAAGCGTTGGCATTACAGGTGTGAGCCACTGCAACCAGCCAACAAAATCTTTTACTTTCAGCTACATCCATGCCAAACTTCTTTTCGAATATATAAAACTCTAAATAGACGACTTCAATTTTTTTAAATAAGGATATCTGAAATTGCCTCTATCCTTTCTAATAATTTGTAATGTATTTTCATCTCATTATATTAAGAACTCAAATATTTACCTCCTTCAAATGTAGAATTTCCCAACAAATGTATATTTTATGGGGAAGTCAAACAGACACATTATATACCAAATGTAGAGTGGGCCTACTAGTGGGTCATTTCTAGATTATTTATAATACCTAAAACAATGTACATGCTATACAAATAGTTAAATTGTATAGTTTAATTTGGGTTTTTTTGTTGTTGTTGTGTTATTTCTTTTTTTTAAAAAAATATTTTCCATCCACATTTGAATGAATCAGCAGATACAGAGGGCTAACTGTAATTAGAAACCCAGGTAGAAGTGGTAGAGAGGAAGATGTACCTCTATCCCAGACCTCCAGGATTTGAAGGAAATAAGCTCAGTACTGCCCATTCTACTCTAATCTGCTGAGTTTTACCAGCAATACATGTATATGTAATTACTTTCAACCACAGAGACTTTCTGGGCTAATATATTATTTTTACCACAACATAAAGTCTTTGTTTTCATTTGAAAACTCAACAGTAGAGATTATATTGTTATGTTCTGACCAAGTAACTTGCAGTTCATATTTTTTAATATCAAGTCCCTGATATTGTTAATGGTAATACACTTGAGTGCATTTAAGCAGTCAAATTTAGGTACTGCTGAAACATTAACTCATTCTGACATTACTAGGAACTGTAACGAAGGTCAAAGCCAACTTAAACTGAAGGAGCATATTTTGCTGGAAGATTTAACCCATAAAATGACAACCCCACACACTCATTGTTTACACATGAGGTACTAAAACATACCTTGTGCAAAACAGCACTGCTGAATCATACTGTGCAGGAGATGCATAACTCACAAGAACAACAGTTTAAAAAAAAGCGGGGGGCATTCAGTCACAGATGATCTGTCCTCTCATGATGGAAACATCAAGGACTAAGAAATCTCGCCATCACATTTCTCTAATTATTTACGTGAAGTATTGAAAATCTTTTTTCAGTAGTGTGAAAAGAATACCAGATTATAGGTACATACTTTTTGGTCTTTTTCTATTGAAAATTCTACTATAAAGGCTCTAGGGTGGTCTGGGAAATAATCAATATGACAAAGGGATCAAGATCCAAAGACATGTAGCTAAATCAAATGATTAATAACTATCATTATGCTTTTCAGCAAATACTCAGTAACAAATTTACATTTGACATTGCTTACAGTGACATTCTCTATGGAGATTTAAAATGAAAATATCTGAGGCTCGATGTTAACTGGTCATTATGTGGAATAGGCTGGGGGAAAAGGTGACACTAGTAACCTTGCAATTCCTTTCATACATCTGAATTAGATCTTATAGGATATAATCACCACCATTTTTCCCCTGTACAATTTCAATTCCTCACTATCAATGAGAAGGCAAATATTTTACATTAAATGTTGGGAGTCAGAATACAGGACATAAGGGAGTATATATGACTTCTACATAAAACAGGGAGTGATATAACTACATGAGTAAGTGAAAGTACTGGGTGCGAAGACCAAGAGCATAAGTTCAGTCCCTATATCTATTAATTAACTTATTCAGTCCCACTGCAATAGCTTGTTCCCCCCAACCACTGATTCTGTATTTGAACAATACCATAGGATGCTATAAGCTAATAATCTTCAAGTAGCTCCTCCATCACAAAATCCTGTCAATGCAGAAGCAGCGTTTCTTGAGAAAAGACTTATCCCAATTTCCTAACTTCCTAATTCAGCCAAGTTGTCCACAGTGCACATATTCTCTTCTGATAGGTAAAGGAAAAAATGTTTAATTTGCACACTGCACGAGTATGCTCTTATCCACAGTGTATGTACATGATTTCATTTCCTTTTCACCAACCTATCAGAGACAAATGGTAATTATGTCTAGTAAGTGCAAACACTAAACACGAGCAGCACAGAATACAAACATATCCCTCTCTCTACACATGACACTAATCCTAGTAACTCAACAGAGGAGTTGATAACACAGTTTTGGAAGTTTTACCGGGAGCTAAGAAGAATGCCCAAAGAGTGATTCTGCCAAAGGTGACAGCAACGCCTCAAATAAAGCCATCACCAATCCTAACCAACAGAAAAAGAGCTGCCTCTGCAAGCGCTCAGTAACACTGACTGCCCTCCCTCTCTCAAGTAACCCCTCTAAGGAACGTGAAGTAAATTATCAGGACCAAAGCTCAAGCGATAAGAGTCTACCTACTCCAGGGAAAGAAACACTCCTGTCACACAAACATCTCATCACTGCTGCTGAACTGGTAATACCACCACTGGACTAAAAAGTTCCACTGCTTCTCCACCTCACAACGATCCAAGAACTTCAATGACTGCCAGTGACCCACACGCTACACGTAAGTCAGCAATACTTGCAGGCACAATGATTCCCATCTTACGCAGTAACCAGCACCACCAGACCACATCCCAGTAACCAAGCTCCAAACCTCTCCTAAAACCCCAGTATTAAAATACATCATCACTAGAGGGCCTTTGAAGTCCGACAAGGTCCTGACTTGTTCCTACCAACGCAGACTAAGGACAATCCTAAATCAAAACAAAAAGGCTCCCTGTCCAGCCAACACCCACTCCTCCCTTAACCTCGAGCTCGTTTCGCACAGTCAGCGTGGGGGCACTCTGAGAGGGTGGGCAGAGGGACCTCGGAGGGCCCTCCCAGCTCCAGGCTGAGCCTGGACTCTAGGCTATCTTTCTCGAGCTCACCGCTAGTGAGGGCTGGGAAGCATCTGCGCCGTGTCCCCGCACCTGGAGACAGTACCAGTCTCTCGGCCACCTAACACCCAAGCAAGGGGAAAGCCCAGCACCTAGACTGAGGCCGAGCAGCACGTCCTAGTCCCCGGGGTTAGTTCGGAGCTTCTCCTCCGCTCTCAGACTGCCACGCGACGGCTCGCCCCTCGCCGCCCCGTGGAGGGCGCCGGCGCCCCCTGTCAGGCGGGCAAAGGATACAGTCCCGGCTCCAGAACGCAGCGGCACCGGGGCGGGAGGGGCCCGCCACGTCCGCCATCTTGAAACAACCGCCACTCGGGGCGTCGCGCCGGGGCCGCCACGCCTCGGCCTGCAGGCTCGGTCCCGATTGGCCGCACCACGCAGAGGCCCGCCCCCTCCTGCGCGGCCGGCCCTTGCGGGGCGAGAGGGTCGGAGCGAAAGGGAAGCTGCGTCCCGGAGGTGCGGTGTGGGGCACCGGGCGGGGCCGCGGGAACCAGCGCCCCGCGGAGCTGCTGCTGTCAGACCAACCCCGGGCCCCCATCATCACTGCGCCGCGCTTTCAGGCGCCGAGAACTACAGTTCCCGGCATGCCATGAACTTGGCCTCGGCGCTGAGGCGGGGCCCGGTCCTCCACCCGCTCCCGCCGCGCGCGGATCGGGTTCGCGAGCCATGGAGGAGGAGGCGTCGCCCCCGGGGCTGGGCTGCAGCAAGCCGCACCTGGAGAAGCTCACCCTGGGCATCACGCGCATCCTAGGTGAGGGGTGGGGGCACGGTGCCGAGAGGGTGTGGAGGAGAAGGAAGGAGGAGCGGAGGGATGAGGTGTGGGGTGGACGGCACGACGCTGGCCCCTGAACAGGAGTGGACATCGTTGTTGTGACTTCCGTTGTTACGGAGGAAAATGGGGGACCTGGGTTTGTGATTAGGCCTTGGAAGTGTTTGCCAGGAGTGTTCGGAGGCGGAACTGGGAAGCCTGAAGGTTACTCCACTTACGCCACCCAAGGTCCCACCCTGGAAGGACGTACAAAGTCGTGCAAAGGGAACACAGCAAGCACCTGACGGTTGGGAGGTTGGATCTCCCCCTAGGAGGCATTCTCAGCCAGGGCATTCTCCCGAGACCCAAGCCCTTTCTCTGAGGGAAAAGTGATGCGCCCGACCTCCCAGGGCGACAACTACTTCGGGTCTGAAAGGAATCCCACCTTGCACCACTGAATGACTTAGAGTGTTTCTTTTATCGAACATTTGTTTGTTTGTTTGTTTTTTGTTTTTTGAGAGTTTTGCTCTTGTTGGCCAGGCTGGAGTGCAATGGCGCGATCTCGGCTCACTGCAACCTGCGCCTCCCTGTTTCAAGCAATTCTCCTGCCTCGCCCAGCTAATTTTTTGTATTTTTAGTAGAGACGGGGTTCCACCATGTTGGCCAGGCTGCTCTCGGACTCCTGACCTCAGGTGATCCACCCGCCTCGACCTCCCAAAGTGCTGGGATTACAGGCGTGAGCCACCGCGCTTGGCCTATCAAACGTTTCTTTAGTACTCACCACTATGTTAGACTGTGAGGGTAAAATATGAAAAAGACACAGTTCTGTGAAAAAATAAACAAATGAGGGCCCTAGGAGTGTGAAGAGAGGTCAGTAATATACTGTTACTCTGAGATGTCACAGAGGAAGGGACTGATCTTATCAGGGATGTTAAAGAACATGTCACAGAGGAGATGATGCTAGATTTTGAAAGACATATGGGAGTTAGCCAGAAAACGGAGGAGAAAGGTCTTTTAAGAAGGCTGAAAACCATGCTTCAGTGCCTTCCCATCACAATTACAATAAAATCCAAATGTCTGTACCATGACCTGCAAGTACCTGTATGATCTGCTCTCATCTCTTTCTGACTTTATTTCCACTCTTTTGCCCACATGGCCTTCTAGCTGTACCTTAAACACACTAAGCGGGTTCCTGCTTCAAGGCTTTTGCAATTTGCTAGTCTTTGCACCTGGAATTATCTTTCTCTGAATGTCTCGCTTCTTCAGGTCATTCAGATCTCTGATCAAATGTCATTGCTTCAGAGAAACCTTCCCTGAATATAGTTTGAATAGCCACCGTCTTTCTTGCTCTCTCTTTCCTTACCCTGCTTTTTCTTGTATCCCTATAGCACTTTCACTACTTGAAATTATGTATTTGTTCGGTTGATTTTTAAAATGTGTGTCTCTTTTAATAGAAGTCCAAGACCAAGTGTGATTTAGGAATGCGTGGTTTTAACATATGAAAATCAATTAATAGCTGGGCATGGCAGCCCATGTCTTTAGTTCCAGCTACTGGGGAGGCTGCGGTGGGAGGGTCACTAGAGTCCAGTATGAGTGCAGCTGGGCAACATAGCAAGACTGTGTCACTAAAAGAAAAAGAAACTTAAAAAAAAAAAAGAAAATTAATATAATGCAACTTACTAATGGAATAAGACAAAAACTGCATAATCATCTTAATAAAGAAAAAGCATTTGACAAAATCTAACATCCTTTCTTGATTAAAAAAAAAAAAAAAACCAAACTAGAAATAGGATAGGATAAAGGACCTAGACAACCTGATAAAGGACGTCTATGAAAAACCCACATCTAACGTCATATGTAATGGTGAAAGACTGGCAGCTTTCCCCTTAAAATCAGGAACAAAAATTGTATTAGGGTTCCCCTAATCAATGATTTGATGCCAGGATTACAGGACTCAGGAGATAGTCCTACTCATGGCTATGATTCATTACAACAAAAGGATTTTGGCAGCCCGATTGGCAGGCCTTTCTAAGGATTATTGTCTCAGGCCTGCTATGTTCACTCTTTTCTGCACAGCAAGAATTCCACTTTTATCACTTCTCTTCAACATTGTACTGGAGTTTCTAGCTAGGGCATTAGTCAAGAAAATGAAATAAAGACATCCAATTGAAAAGGAAGAAATTAAACTATCTGTTTGCCAATGACATGATCTCGTATATAAAAAATCCTAAGGAATCCACAAAAAAAACCCTATACACCAGCAATGAACAATACAAAAATAAAACTAAGAGAACAATTCAATTTACAGTAGTATCAAAAAGAATAAAATGTAGCTGGCACAGTGGCTTACACCTGTAATCCCAACACTGGGAGGCCAGAGTGAGAGGATTGCTTGAAACCAGGAGTTGCAGACCAGCCTGGGCAACATAGTCTTTATGAAATATTTTTAAATTAGCCATGTGTAGTGGTGCATGCCTTAGTCCTAGCTACTCAGGAGGCTGAGACAGGAGGATCACTTGAGCCCAGGAGTTTGAGGCTACAGTGAACTATGATCACACCACAGCACTCCAGCCCAAGTGACAAGAGTGAGACCCTATCTCAAAAAAAAAAAAGAATAAAATAGGAATAAATTAACACAAGATGTTCATGACTTATGTACTGAAAAGCACATAAGACTGTGGAAAGAAATTAAAGAACACCAAAATAAATGAGAAGGCATACCATGTTTATGGATTGGAAGAGTTAATATTGTTAAAATCTGTTACTCCCCAAATTGATCTACAAATCTCAGATCTACAGCTCCCATCAAAATCTCAACTGTCTGTTTTGTAGAAATCGAAAAGCTGATTTAATCCTAAAATATAATATAGAAATGCAAGAGACCCAGAGTAGCCAAGACAAACTTTTCTTTCCAAAACAGGAAAAAAGTTCCTCTTACATTTCCCTATACTATATTTGAGATGATGGAAAAGTTCTGGTGATGGTTGTACAACAGTGTGAATGTACTTTATGCCACTTAACTGTACACTTAAAATTGACCAAAGTGATGGATTTTATGTTATGTGTATTTTACTACAATTTTAAAAATTTAAAGCCACAGTTGTCTTCAGAGTGGTTGTGGCATAAAAATAGAAATCTGGATCAATGAAATAAGATTGAAAGTCCAAAAATAAACATCATATTTATGATTCATTGATTTTTTTTTTTTTTTTTTTTTTTGAGACGGAGTCTCGCTCTGTCGCCCAGGCTGGAGTGCAGTGGCATGATCTCAGCTTACTGCAAGCTCTGCCTCCTGGGTTCTGGCCATTCTCCTGCTTCAGCCTCCTGAGCAGCTGGGACTCCAGGTGCCTGCCACCATGCCCGGCAAATTTTTTGTATTTTTAGTAGAGACGGGGTTTCACCATGTTAGCTAGGATGGTCTCTATCTCCTGACCTCATGATCCACCTGCCGTGGCCTCCCAAAGTGCTAGGATTACAGGTGTGAGCCACTGCACTCAGCCTGATTCATTGATTTTTGACAAGTATGTTAAGACTTCTCAATGGGAAAAAATAGTTTTTCAACAAATGGTTCTAGATTTCCACATGTAAAGTAATGAAATTGGACCTCTACCTCAAATGATATACAAAAATTAACTCCAAAAGTATCTTAGACCTACATGTAACAGCCAAAACCATAAGACTCTTGGAAGAAAACAGGCCTTGGGTTACAAAAGCATAAGCGACAAAAGAAAAATAGATAAATTGGGCTTAATCAAAATTTAAAATGTGCTTTTAAGGATACAGTCAAGACAGTGACAAAACAATCCAAAAAAATAGGAGAGGATATTTGTAAATCATATATATGAAAAGGGACTTACAGATCTGCAAAGAACTCTTACAACTCAATGAAAGACAAATAATTCAATTTTAAAGGATCAGGGTAGACATTTCTCCAAAGATACACAAATGGCCAGTGAGCACACATAAAGATGATTATCACCATTAGCCCATTAGGGAAATACAAATCAAAACCATAATGAGATTTCACTTCACACCCACTAAGATCGTTGTAGTCAAAAAGACAGATACAGCAATTGTTGGTGAGGGTATGGAGATATCATACACTGCTGGTGGGGATGTAAAATGTAAAATGGCACAGCAGCTTTGAAAACTAGTCTGGTACTTCCTCAAAAGATTAGAGTTACCATATGTCCCAGCAATTCCATTTTTGGATTCCTTTTCTGGATTTCATTTCTCCAAGAGAAATGAAAAGATATTTACATGAAAACACTTGCATATAAATGTTCATAGCTGCATTATTCATAATTGTCAGAAGTGAAAACAACTCAACGTCCATCAATTGATGATATATAAAATGTGATATATCCATATAACAAAAAAAAAATTATCCATAAAAAGGAATGAAGTACTGATCCCGCAACATGGATGATCTTGAAATCAAAGTGAGAGAAGCCAGTTGCAAAAGCCACGTGTATGATTCCATTTATATGAAATGTCCAGAGTAGACCAATCTATAGAAACTGAAAGTAGATTAGTGGTTGCCAGAGGCTGGTAGGAAAGGGGACTGCTAATATAATAGGTATGGGTTTCTTTTGGGGGAAAGGATGCATAACTCTGAATATAAAAGTCACTTTATAAGGATGAATTATAGTATGCGAATTATGTCTCAGTAAAGCTATTTTTAAAAAGGAATTCTAAACACGGTACTATTAGAACTCCTACTCTAATCCACAGGACTGTGAAGATGATGAGACACCACACCTCAATTATGTTACATTAAATGGCAAAAGCAAGATTATCCAGGTAGGCCCGATCTAATCACATAAGCACTTTAAAACAAGCTGTTAACAGAGAAGTCAAAGAGATTTGAGGCAGGAAAAGAATTTGTTAGGCTGTTGCTGACTTGAAGATGGATGGGACCTTTTAACAAGAAATACAGGTGGCCTCTGCAAGCCGAGAGTGGCCCCAGCTGACAACAAGCAAGGAAATAGAAACTTCAGTCCTGCAACCAAAAGGAATTGAATTCTGTCAATAACAGAAATGAGTTTCCAAGATGACCCCAAGATCCAGATGAAAATAGAACAGTTAAAATACCTGTCAGCACACCTGGTGTAAAGAAAGACCAGTGATTTCAGCCTAAGCAGAGAATCCAGTCATGCCATGCCAGACTTGTGAGCTACAGAACCATGACTTAATAAAAGGGTGTTGTTTAAAGCTGCTAATTCGTGGTAATTTATTACTCAGCAATAGAAAACGTTCCCCTAAATGTTTGAAAGAAAAGAGCAAATGATACGCACGTCAAAAAGAAACACAAGTGTAATGCAGCACACATAATTATGAACTATTATGATAGAGTTTAGACCAAACATATCTGTCATAACAATAAATATAAATGGTCATGGCTGGACATGGCAGCTTATGCCTGTAATCACAGTGCTTTAGGAGGCCAAGGTGGGAAGATCACTTGAGACCAGGAGTTCAAGACAAGCCTGGGCAACATAGTGAGACCCCTGTCTCTACAAAAAAAAAAGAAATTTAAAATTAGCCCAGTGTGGTGGTGTGCACCTGTAGTCCCAGCTACCTGGGAGGCTAAGATGGGAGGATCACTTGAGTCCAGAAGTTCGAGGCTGAAGTGAGCTATGATTACATCACAGCACTCCAGCCTGGGTGACAGCAAGACCCTGTCTCTTAAGTATGTACATATAGGTTTATGTCACCTACTAATAGAAAAAGATTTAAACCTGACTCACAAAACCCAGTTATTTGCTGTTTTCAAAAACATACCTAAATCAAACTCAATCAGAAATGTTAAATATAAAAAGATGGATGCATGTTTCTGGGATCCCACAACCACCCACACATCTAGATCCACCAGATCCACTGCAAAGACTCACAGGACTCAGAAACAGTTTTAATCCCAAGTATAATTTATTACATTGATTAGCAGGAGGAAAATACATAGGTAGAATCTAGAGGAATCCATGCACAATCTTCTGAAGTGTTCCATCTTGTCAGTGGTCACATAGAATACACTTCTTAAATAGTGAAATTCAACAATATATATGCAGTGTTTCTTCCCTGGAAAGCCTGTTTAAGCCTCAACTTCCAGGGGTTTATTGAATGCGGTTCACATTGGCAAAACAACCAGCCACAGCTCTCAAAATTTCAGACTCCCAGAAGGATAGCTGCAGAATCAAAAACTGTTACTGCTTTTGCTGCCGCAGCCACCGCTACAACTTCCGGCCCTCTGAGACCAAAACACCTGTGAAACTATGCTTGCAAGAAGACCTGATCTCCCCATTTTTTCTCTTCCTCATCTACTGATTCCCTTCTTCCAGGCTTTATGAGTGTATGTTTCCATGCAGGCATCCCAGTCACCAGAGGGAGTCTAACTGCAATGGAATCTAGGAAATGAGGTCTTTAGCTAACCAGTCTAAAATAAAGGAAAGCACGCCAGCGGGGAACAGGAGGAGGTGTTAACTGAGCCGGTCTGCAGTAACTGCCACATCATCCTTCAAGGCCCAGATCAGCTGTGTGCAGTTTCTGATGTTTTCTATCACTTGTTCAGTCTTTGTCAACCTCCCTCTGCCTTCAACTCCTGTGGCCCTGACAGTCAGTATCACCTAGTTTAACACATAATTACATATTATCTTGAGTTTTCACTTTTGTTTCATGTTTGCCTTATTTATCTAACTAAGCAATAAGTTTCTTCAAACAGTATCTCCTACTTAAATTCCTAATCTCTGGTAGTAATTTCCCAAAGCTTAGGACATAGCAGGTCCTCATTAAATACCTCAGAGAGGCTGTTTTTCACTGGAAAATATATTCCAGTTATCAATAACTGAATAACAAATCATCCCAAAACATAGTTTGCTTGAAACAACAATTAACTATCTCTGCCAGCTCTGTGGATTGACTGAACCAGCTGGGGTAGTTCTCATTTGGGGTCTCTCAAGTGGTCACAGTTAGATAGCAGCTGGGACTGGAATCATCAAATGGCTTCTGCACTCGAATGTCTGCCCCGCTCAGTACTTCTCAGTATGCCCTCTGTCTCCAGTAGAGTAGCTTGGATTTAGTATGTGATGGCTCAGGAATCAAAGAAAGGCAAAGGGAAACTGCCAGTTCTCTTAAATTTTAAGTCCAAAACTGGCCCACCATTTCTTCACCATATTTTATAGGGCAGGGCACTCTCAGGCCAACTCCAAACTCAAGAAGTTGGAGAAATAGACTCACTTGTCAATGAGAAGTGCTATGGGCATGCAGGGAAGGAAGGAATTGATAGCACCCACCTTTGGAGTAAGCTACCACAGAGAGTTTTAATCCACGGCATATCACACAGTTACTTAGAGTGGACTGTGCTGAGTCTAAAGATCTGAGTTTCATATCTCTTACTCTTGCCATGCAGGTTATTCCAGCCAGGCGGCTGACAAATGCTTGTCATTGGTCACAAAGGCAGGACAGGGAGAATGGCTATGCCTATTCAGATATTGCTTCTCATATATGGCATCTTGATAGGCCAAGGACAATGTATAATTTCTGTTGCTTTCCAATACATCCGCAAATGTTTTTAGTTATCTCACCAAAATGATAGGCTACTAAGACAACATGATAAAAACAGCATTAGGCTTGGTGTCCACAACTTTGGTCAGATATTTCATTTTATGAATTATTTCAAACCCTTGAACCTCAGTTTCCTTATCTTTTAAAACGAGGGTAAGGATACCTGCTTCACAAGATTGTTGAAAGATTAAATGGGATAATTTATGC